>NW_010424115.1:10588-24480 GCF_000710305.1 Buceros rhinoceros silvestris | reverse complement strand
CGCTCTTCCTTTAGACCCCTGAAAAGGCATTCGGTGTGTCCTCTGTCCTGGTGCTGCAGGCAGGAGCTCTAGCACCAGCACTAGCCTTCCCTGTACCTTCCCTTCCATGGCTGCAGCCGCCACCACCAGGCTGTTGTAACAAGAGCTTGCTGTCAGCGTTCTGGATGTGCCACTGAGACACCAGGACTCAGACTAACCTGTGAAAATTCACCCTCCCAAAAGTACTTTGTTAGCAATATACTTTTATTCAGCATGTGAAGTTCATGTAGCCAATTTTTGCTAAATTCAGGAGGAATGCGACAGTATGCGAGGCAATGTTTGTTGAGGTCCAGAGACTATTTTCTGTCTCGCATCACCATCTGGCTTTACAGTAGAAACACTGAATGAATAGGCATCCTTTATTGTTCTGTCAGTCACTCATCCATGAGACAGAAGCTGAAACGCTAATATACTCCCTACCTTTGTCATTTGGCAATCAGGGACTAGTTCATGGTAACTGAGACAAGGTCCACAGATTAAGGTCCATAGCAGAACTGGGCCACAGAGATTTAGCAAGCTTAATGTATTATTCAGTCTGACTGATGCTGAAGAAGGGAACAGGGCTTGATGGGCTTGTGGTTTCTATTTTCGAAGTGTCTTTTCTGCACAAAGGTGTTGGATTTGTCAGTTAAATTGCAGTGAGCTCCTTTTCTGTTGTTTAAATGAAGAGCAATGTTTAAGTTAAAAAAGGAATGCTGAAGTGAACTGCATGATAAATTCACCCTACTGATTGATACACAGGTAGTGTTTGCTTGGAAAATATTGGGGCAAGTGTGTACATGCGTTAGGGTGAACAATAACTAGTCCAAACATCTTGAGGCAGTTCTGTCAGTTCCCTCCTCAGAGCAGAGAGCTGCGTCCAGATTCTCTAGCTTTGTTTCCCTTGTCATTGCAGCAATTATTTCAACTCGAGCGGTGAGCACTTCTGGATAACAGACAGATCCGGAATCCTTGATTAAAATGACACTTCTTCTTAAAACTCATCTTACCAGCAAGATCTATCCCTATTTGGAGGGCCCACTTGAAGGAGGTGCTGTGACAAGCAGTGTCACTTGGGTACAGAGTCTCTGTGTCAGCACGCACGTGCCATTGGACTCGCTACTTGAACAGGCTGGTAACAGAAAGTAAAAGCACAGTAAAGCTTGGTTTTCTATAAAGCCTCAAAATTTCACTCTGTTCAGTTGGTGACACATTCAAGTGAGAAGCCTTTTTGGAGGGACAGGTAAATGACTAGATAAAAGAATAAACTGCCTAATGGTAAAATGAATTCATTTTTAAAGGGCTGGAAGCCTGACGATGAGAATCTCAGGTAATTGTATGTGTTCTGCTTCTCTTCTGGTACAAACGGTTGAGTTCAATACAGTGTTTTCTTTTTCTCCTTTAATCATTCTAAAAATTGTGCAATTGGCTGTACTGTCACTGAGGACACACCAGCTTCAATCTATTGTGATCCCTGGAACTGAAGTCTGTGATGCTGACTTGGGGGGTGTACATGGCGTGTTACTACTGCTGTCACAACCTTTTCCCTAGCCAGTTCTGTTCCCTGATGTTGCTAAAGATGAAATCTTTGTCCATTGAATATTTATTGTTTGTCCTCGTTGTCAGCTGGAACATTTCTGTGAGTGGCAACTGAACACAAGAAGCACTGACACAGACCTTTTCAGCTGAAAATGTCCTACCCTTATCAGGGTATTTCTTGTTTTCTTTTGGTCTTTGTTTCTTTGGCTTCTTAAAGTAGTCATAAAATGTCAGGTTAGTCTTAATCAGACTCTGAGACTCAAATCAGGAAAGCAAAGTGTGTAAGTCAGGGAGCATTTCCATACCAGATACAAAGGAAAGGAATTGTTTATTTGGTGGGTCAGCTCTGTCCCAGTTTTCAAAGATGACGTAGGACTCTCCTGAAAAGACCTCTTGTGCCTTTTTCAAAAGGACAGTTAAAGTCAATCAGAAGGACACAATCAAGCTCCCATTTCTGAATTTGTGAGTTCTCACACTGATTTTCAGGGTGTTGTAACATTTTTTAACACAAACCCGTTTCGTCTCTAATGTCCCTCACACAGAGCTTTGCCCCTGCATATCAGGACTGATAACTGCATGCATTTGTTTGTCTCAAAACCTGTCTGATTCATCCTCCTGTTATAATGAAATGTTTTGCTAAGCTGTCATTTTTGCCATAAATATATTCCCTTGGCTGCATCTTAGTGGATTATTTGCTCCAGAATCTTTTCTTTTCATCTTAGAGATGAATATACATTTCAGGACCAGCTTTTGAAATATCGATTTGCTTCAGGAAACTTCTTATAAGCAAGTGTTGGAAGTCAGCACTAAATCATTTTTGTGTATTTTATTTCCTAGGGATTCGGACCCACTTTGTTTATTTTCTAACAAAACCCAAAACATAATGTAAAAATCAAGACTGAATCAGAAAAGGACATTATAAAAATACTGAGGCTGTCTTTCCCTGGCAATGGGGAAATACATTCATTCAACTTAATATAAAAAAAAGAAACAATGATACAATGTTAAAAAAAAAAAACCCTGAAGAGTTCATACCTTTATTTCAAATACATACCAAAATATCAGCTATTCATATTTATTTCCAAGTAATTTTGTCCCGCAATCACAAAATATTAAAGTATATGATCTAATCAGGATTTTAAACTAGATATTTAACCACGATATGTAATCAGCTGTTATAACAAATACAGCGGGCCTGAAGTTTCTGACAGTTGCGCCTAGAGGAATGTAAACATAGCATCACTAAAGCAAGTTTACTGCCTCCTCTCCTCAATGACAGCAGAGCTCCAGCACACCAAAACCAACACGACGTTTTAGTAATCCCTGGCCCAACCACATCAAATGACACCCACATGTCATGCCTTTTCTTCTCACAGAAAAGACCAGATAATAGCAATCATTCGCCTGTTTCCCTGTTGGTCCTCCATCATTCTGTTGTGTAACCAATGCTCTGTTTCCATGAACTTCCTGCACTCTGGAATGAAGAGGTCGCCGTTTCTGTAAACATCTCTGCTGCATTACACATCTCCTCACCTATCTCACTCAGAAACGACGTGTTAAGCCATCTAAATAAGCTCCAAAAGTCACCTTAGACCCCTGAGGATCTGGCTGGATGTAACCCAGAAGCAACGGGAGCTGTCTGGAGCAGCAGACACAGGGTAGGAGCTGCAGCTTTGGGCACTAGAGACCTGTGCAAGCTCCTCCATCATTCCCCTCAAGCAGAGCTCCTCCAGTTACCCTCAGAACAGCAGGCGTTTATTTTCAAAACTCAGCTGCAGTTTTCCCTTAAAGCCCTTAAAAATTCCTTTTCTTATACCTCCAAACTGCAGCTTCCAGCTAGCCATTTCTGAACATCACAGGTTTTGAAGAGGTGAAGAGGAAGAAGAAAAAGCTGTCTCCCTTAGCAGATGTAAATGCAGCCATTCAGTTTACTGAGCCAAATGTGTTCCTCGCATACAGCCGTAAAATACCTAGTAAACATCTTTATTGGGTTTCCCCCACCAGAATCCACAATAAAGGAATTTCTGTTCTGTTCAAATGGAGAAAGTTAACCACTGTGATACATCTCTTCCAGATTAACTTCTTATGAGAAACTTGTTCCTTCATCAAATTCAGTAATTTTAGCATCACAGACTCTTAAACATATTTGGGTGAGCCTCAAGTGACAAAGCACATCACTGGGAACTGAGGTTTGTCTCAGTAAAAGCCCAGACATCCGAACAGCAGCCCAGCCTGGCTGTGCGCTTGGAATCGAGTTCAGATTCCAAACCCACATGCAAGCACAAGGATGTCTGAGCTTAGAGATTTTGTTTGAGCTCACCTTTCGATCAAATGGTAAGAGAGAGAAACACATCAACATGCAGCCATCAGGTGTTAATGTCAGATGAAAAAAGCTGAAGTTTTCTTTTAAATTAATGTTAAATGCTCAAATAGAGCAGGTTTGTCTTTTGACTCTTTGAAAATAAAGTTACTAGTGTAAATGGCACACCCAGTTCAAATTTGACTTCTAGATGAACCCACTGATGGTGAAATCATTCAGGATCCTTTAATTAATGTTACAGAAAACTGCACTTAATTACATCTTAAGCACTTATATCTGCATAAAGTTGCATTACACTGAATATGTCATCGTTTAAATCCATTACTGACATATAAAGTTGTGTCAAATTTGCATTGCAAATGTCTTCTTCCTTTACTCTGTTAATCATAAATGCTATATCTAAATGAATCCAAAAAGTGCACTTCTGGCTTACTTACCAAATAGTTCTTTATTAAACAAATCTGCATTATAGGACGTAAATGCAATGAAATAACAGGTGGAGATCCTCAGGGTAGTATAAATGATTACCAAACTCAACTGAAACGAGCTGTCTGACCTAATGACAGCTGCTGTGACAGATATCAGCAGCTACAGGACAACAGAAAAAATAAAAGTTTTAGTCCTAGAAAACTTACTTACAAATGTTCTCTTAAAGGCTCATCTGGAATTGGTAAGTGCTGATTTGACTGCTCAAGTGATGAGCAGGATATGTTAAACTTGTTTTCTGGTGACTGGAAAATTCCCACTAAAAGATCCGAGCTGGTTGTCATAGATGCAAATGCACATTAGTTAATGTATGTAATGAATATTTGTGTTCAATGGCACTGCTTCATTTAGGTTCATCTGAAGTCAGGTTAATAAGAGGCTTGTTTAATTAAATGCAGCTTTCCATGTTCTGCTTCAAATGGAACAGTCAAATCAGTATACAGAGACACTGTTCTGCTCAAGTCAAAAAGTCATTACAACCCTTTTTCAGTGACAGAAAAGGACCAAGCTGAGTACCTGTGTCATGAAATTATCAGTGAAATGGTGTTATCTATTACCATTGCGCAAAGAACAACAGACAAAAAGTTTCAAACCGGACCTTCTTTGGACACTTGTTGTGACAATTGTTTGTGACACTTGTTGTGTCAATGTTGTGACACAGACACCGTCAAAAGCAAGTTCCCAGCTGTTAAAAAAATTGCACAGCTGCAAATGCTATTGAATTCTGCATAATGGACGGACAGGTGTCGGGCTGCGCAAGTCCACATTTTCAAGTAAGTCATGCAAACACGAAACAGTCAGAATAACATCAGGGCTTGGCTTTCGGGGGTGTGATAGAAGGTGTGAGCAGGAACTCTCGATTCTCCAACAGGCAAGCGGGGATTACACGTTTACATTGCCTGGCTTGTTTAATTATACTTTAGCACGGTGCTTTAAAGTGCATAAAACCAGATGGTTTGTCCTGAGTTTTATGGAAGAGTAAGTGCTACCTATGGAAAAGTAGAAGCCGTAGAAGAGGAGAGGAAGCAAGCAATGGAAAGCTTCATGGCAAAGTCTGGTGAAGTGATTAAAAATTTTGTTATTCCGTGAGCTGGATTCTGTGCCCTACAGAAGAGACAAGAAGGATCTATCAACTAACTCCACAAGCATCAGTGAAGTCCATAGTCAACCACAGAATACTCTGATGGGAAAGCATGAACCTCTGAGTGCCGGTATTAGAAGTTAGATTTCTGCAGCCTTCTCCACTTGTTTAGCAGCTGCTTCAGCCACGTCCTAGAGCAGTCCTGATGAAAACTTCACCCTAGAGTAAAATAAGCTGTCGCTTTTGCATATCATGGGTTTAGGGGAGGGCAATGGTGCTATTGCACCGTAGCTGCCTGCCTTCCAGCCCAACCACTTGCTGTTCATCTTCCTGAGAATCCTGGCTGCTGCTGTTCCCATGCCATTCTTCGTTCCTGTAAAATGGCGCAATTTCTCTTCTGACTGCTCTAACACAGTGCCCATGTAAGAACATTTATTGTAAGCACGTTAGAGAGTAGACATGCATGCCAACAGTATATAGCAAATGAACAAAATTGTTCCTTGATTACAGACTCAGAGTTTAATTAGGCACTGAAGTCCATCGGTACATATCAACATGCTAAGCAGAAAAATCACATGTAGCAGCTACACATAAGCATGCATGCTTAGGGACGGCCCTCCTGCAAAGTCAGGTTTGTGCAACCGGTGTCGGGAAAGGGATGGATACCTGAATTTTGAGGATGTATCAGCCCAGCACCAGAAGCTACAGTACATTGCTCCTGCGGCGATGAGAAGTGCACTGCTCACCCAGCCCACATAGAGAGCAGCTCCTAGTTCTCGTTTCAGTGGCATAGGGACTCTTGGATCGTAGAAGTCATGAATGATACTGCCTCCAGTCCAGGACACAGGGATCAGAACAAGGATGCCCGTCAGGAGAAAGGCAACTCCAGCTGCCAGTATGAAGATGCTGATGACCTCAGGACCCTCCTTGGTTCTGTGAGTATACTTCACACCAACAATAGCCATCAAAAAGGAAATGATTGACAGGACCACTGCAATGCACATGAGGGCTCTGAATGCCTCCAAGGGTGGGGGGAGAGCCAGCACAGAGTCGTAGAATTTGCATTGCAGTCTGATGCCCAGCTGACTGATGCAGTCCATCCACAGTCCTTCCCAGATGGTCTCAAACACCACGATGTTGCCATCAATGTAGGCAGAAACTCTCCACTGAGGCATAACTGTGGCAGCCAAAGTCCCGACCATGCTGACACCTCCAAATATCAGACCAGTGATTTGTAACACACAGCAAGCCATGCTTCTTCTGAAAAAGACACCTCAAGTGAGGTGGCCTAGAAAGTCTTCCAAAACCACTTTTTCGTAGAAGAAATATGAAGTATGTGAGGGAATATTTTCTCCAGTAGTTTCCTCATATGGCAAGTTGGTGGTTGTTTTTAAAAGCATTCACTCCAGTCTGAGATTCATACAGGAGGAAATCCATTTCTGACTGGGTAGAAGACCTGCTATTTATTTTCTTTGAAATTTCCTCTGACTACAGCACCTACCCATCAAGCCTAACAACTTTCCAGCCAATGAGAAGCTAGGAGGGGTGTGTCAGAGTTGATATTGCTGCTTCTCAATGTGTGTCTACAGTGACGCTATAATTAAGTGCCAGGGATTCAATTAAAGGTACCTAATTGCAGGGCTAATAATTTCTTAACTGTAAGATTGCAGCTATGTTGAAATTTAGTGCAGAAAGTCTGAACTTCCATCTGTCAAAATGTTATGTAAAATAGGTCATTACACTTGTTCTTACGACAAAAGCTAAACTAGGTCTTGGAGTGGGACTTACTTTCTAAGTGCTACAGCCCTGGGAAAACATCTGATTTTTTTTTTTTTAAATCAAGGTAGGAGGTACTTCATGTAGCTCTTTAATGCAGATTCCTTGTTTTGATCAAATACGAAAGTATAATCATAATATTAGACAGGTACAGGAAAGTCAAGTATTCTAATCAACATCAAAGCTTTACTCTACCAGCTGCATAATTCACAAAGATGACAAAGAAAATAGCTGGCAGAGTTTCACAGCTTCTGCTTCTGAATCCGTAAGTAAGGTCACTGTTAGGAAATAATCCTCTATGAGACTCTCTCCCCATTAGAAGGATAGTGTTGTCATTATGTTCCATACTAATAATCTTCTCCAGGTAACGTTAGGAGGGATTGGGGGCAATTGTCTCATATGGAAAGGATGGGCTCTTCTTTCAGTATACAATGCACCTTGAGAGAAGCCAGAGATCAACGTGTAGCTCAGCCTGCACAGGTAGCTACAAGCCTGGGCAAAAACGCACGCTGAAGACTGATTTGCCTCAGGAAAGTTTGGAATAACTACTGCGTTATGCACTTTCTTCTCCCTACCTCGAGACAATAGTATATGATGACAGCTCATGGGTGTTGATGAAATTGATGTGTTTCTGGTTACTCCAGCTCTTTGAACCAAGGGGGTTAGTAAAAACAAAAATGTTGTCCCACTAAAGATGATGAAAGTCCTTAGAAGTGCTGTCGAAGACAGACATGCTCTTCAATTGCTGGTGGGTTATGGTGGTGTGAGCTCTGTGTGTTTGGAAATATCAGTCTTTGATGGTTAATTTAGTTACAGCCTTAGGTGCCTAGGCACCGTATTCAAAGGAAAAGCTAAAACCCATGAGAAGTAAGTTGCCCATCTAAACCGCTCACAGCCCACAAAATCCTTTCCTTCCTCCAGTTACTAACTGTACGGAAGGAGTGGCAGATAATGCAAGTAATAGAGGGTAAGGTTACACGTCCATGTGGAAAATCCTCCAAGGAATCTGGGACAATTCATTTTTGCCTTCAAGTCTGCTAGCAGGAATCCAGAAAGAAAAAGTGTCTTCAGCTAAGATGTGAAATGTAACCTTTCGAAACTAAATACTTCATAGAATTTGTTCTTATAGATAGATTAATATTGCATCACTATTCTGCAGACATAAAGGATCCTGTGATGCAGAAAAGTTAAGGCACTTTGCTTGATACCGCAAAGAAGGAAGTGGTAGAGATGAAATCAAAAGTCATAGTTGGTTACCTGTCTAAAATAAACTCCTTTCTCTGGCAGGAGACTGCTCCCCTAGAAGGAGACTACACACAAGACCTGTGCTACTTAACTTGAGTACAGTCTCCATTCATCATGTAAGACTTCTGTACCTCTGAATACTCAAAACTGGTTTTTTATTTGTTATTTTAAGTTCAAAAAAGAAATCAACTTCTTATAGAACAGCCCTCTCAAAACTGGTATTTAAATGTCATTTTTTTGAACAGAAAAAATCTTTGTGCAACATCTTCTGCCAAGCCAGCTCTCGAAGGTGTACACAGCTGGAGAGCAGACCATGCCTAATGCCCTGAATCTGTTTATCTGACTGCCTTAACTAGCAGGATTGCTCTGAAATAATTTTTCCTTACATGATACTGGGAGGGTCAGCCACTGTAACAGTCAGGGCACAGCTTGTATAGAAGACAAACTGCTTGCAGAAATACTATTAAAATGCATCATGTGCTGGTGGTGGAGCAATACATCCAGAGAGTGCTAAATGTTTTTTTGATCTTTAATCCAAAGAGGTGCCTATGGTGAGCAACATCCACTATAGGTGTAGGTGTAAGAGAGGAACACCCAGGCTGCACTGCTGCATCTACTGTCCAGTGTCAGGATGGTTCTTGTTATTGAAACCTAAGAGGAAGGAAACAGGAAAGGAAAACCAATAAACAGCTGTTTTGAAACCTGAAGATAAATTTCAGAAATTAAAATGAACTAGAGGAGACAGGTTGTAGGAAAAAAAATCAAAAAACACTGGAAATACCTGGGAAACTCATGAGAACTGGAAAATCTTATTAACCTCTTAAATGCTAATGACTCCCTGGCTTTGCTAATAGCTGGAAGAATTATCTTTTGCAGAATAGCCCTGTGTTTGAATCATCCTGGAGGGAGCTCTTGTGTCTATGTATACCCTAGAGAATTGCACCACCATTTAGAGACTCACTTCACCTCTCAAAAGGAAATGCTTAGTTGACTGAGTTGCTTCAAAATCACTCCGAACAGCAGACACCTCTTCAAGTAGAAAGTAATTACATGCTTACATGGTGGGCATGGCAGATACAATGTCTTCAGTGTCAGGTGAGAAGAAATAAAAGGAAAACCCCATTTACACCTGACTAGACTTCAGAAGTCTCCTCATTCTGTGTATCATCCATCTGTTATGCTATTTGGATGCTTACCTGCCTCAAGACAGAATACCAGTTCTGATGCAAACATGTCCACCCCATAATTTGCCTTTAAAGAGGAAAATAGGCAACTGAGGAATCCTTTCACCTAATCTTTCCCTGGATCTCTCTTCAGATTTACATTTTCTCTCCCCTTCAAAACAGGATGTTCATTTGAATCTTTTCCTGGAGCAGTATCTTCTGTTCCCTCCCCAGCCTTTAAAATGCTGATGCCTCTTAAAAAGTAGGAAGAAGAGCATCTCCAGTCACATGATTAACAGAACCTGTCAATGATCCACAGTGCTTAATTAATTATAGGCATCAAAATAATTGCTTTCCAGAGAGCAGGTTTCATTTCTCTTTGTATCTGTTCTATGTACATTGAACTTTAGAGTCTTTATACATACACACGGACCTGTATCTAGACAAATAGACTTTAATCTTGTACAAACGTACAACTATAATATACATAGTTCATTGTGAGTTCTCGTCAATGATAAGTCAGTTATGCTACAGGCTAATGAGCTCAATTTAAGGTTCAGAAACACTTTTGGACAGGCAAGCATGCAGATTTATCAAAAGCACACTTCAGTGATTACTAAGAGTTACAGTTAAGTCTTCTAACCTCCCAGTGGCTGTAGTTATCCAGTAAGGCTGCAAAGCTGCCCAGCCACCTGCAGAGTATGGCACTGGGAAGTCCAGCAGGCTGTGGCTTTGCAGTCACTCTTCATCCTGTCCCCTTGGGCAGAGGTGCTGGGAGAAGCCATGCAGACCTTGATCATCCTCTACATGTAAAATCTGCTTTAAGAGTACAACAAATACGGTTAGGATTGTCTGTAGATCATTTGTTTTGGAAACTCTTGTGAATGGCATCAGTTCCCCCCTGCTTCTGGCTTCCACTAGTGCATTCATCACATGCTGGGTTAACCACTTCGTTTTCAACTATTTAGAAAGGGTGGTCGATGAAATCATATGTTCCATTACCTTCTATGGTATTTTGATTGACTACTGTATTTTGAGCCTAATGGTTAAGCAAAAGGTTACTTTGATTCTGTTTTAATTCAGGAGAAAATGGACTGAAGCCCACAGAGGCCTTTTTATTTGTGCTAACTTTGACTCAGCTGCCTGCACGTATGTTAAGAGATGTTAAGGCACAGCTCCTTCTCCCTCTCCTCAGATGTGTCACGTCTTGAAGTGAGAGGAACATCAGCTCAGTGCAGCTTATCGAGGGATTTCCCTGGACATGTAGCAGGCACTGTACTTGGATGCTCACTTGTTACTCTAGCTTTGAGGCAATCCGTGACTGACAGCTGATTTGAAAGGAACTCGTATTTATTTTCCATCATTTTCCTAAGAATGGTTGAAATTCACAGCCTGACAAAAAACCATCCAAAATCTTAATGATATTCCATGTCTGGGGAGGCCTTTCTCCTGGACGCTGAATGAACTCGATTTTAGTGTAATGAAAAGCCCTAGTAATAAAATATTAAATACTCCTTTGAGTATTTAATACATCTGAACTGCTTCAGGCTTTTACAAGGTATTTGTCACCTCAATACCTGCGTTCAGGGAGCAGCCATCCTGATAGAAATAGAACCTGCCAGAAAATATACTATCTTACTTCACTGTTTAATGACAGGACTTTAAAGCATTACTCTAGAAAATATTTGCGGGCATTCGATTGCCCAGTTCACATTAAGCTGTTGGAAATATAACAGTGGCAAATTCCCAAGGCAGTATTGATTGTTTTCATAGGAGGTAGCAGCAGGGTATACAACTAGGCTGTTACTGGATGAAGCCCAGGGGTAGTCCTTTATTTACATGATTTACTGTGATGGAATAAAAAAGTAGGTGAAGGTATATTGTGGTAGTGATGGCCTAAAGACAGATGAGAGACAAGGTTTGTAGAAAGAGGTAATAGCATTTATTAGACTGCCTGGTACAGTTAGAAACAAGCTCTTAGTCTCAGAATTTCTGAAAAGGTTGCTTTTGGATCATCCCAATAATACAACCTTGAACTAGATTTCCAGTAACCAAGCAGTGCAAGTAACTTAACAACTAAGTCTCAAACTTTGAGGAACAGGGTTTTTTCCCATCCTTTTCAGTCATAATTTGGGCTCCTCCCTGTCCAGTTCTGTCCCACTTTTTGTCCTCTCCCAAACTCCATCTCCTGAGTGTAGCTAACTACACAATAAATTTTCACCTCCAAATTAAACCCTAGCAGCATGAGGATCCACCACCACTGGCCTCAACCTTGTGCACCCAATGACACCCCCCAATCCTGTCATCTCAGCATGCAGAAGGATCACTCTCTACCCCCACACTCTCACTTTTCTCTCTCTTTCAGAGTCAAACCTTCTGGCCAGGATGTTCCATTACTACTCTTTCCTTAAGACTGGGATTCACCTCTTACCTGGGACACCCTGGATGAATTTTCCCAGCTGGCAAGCTAGGCATCCCCTAGGAAGGACCAGTGTTGTCCCTGCCCTCTTGGCCTGCATAGGTGGCAGAGTTCATCTCTCAATTTAGATTTACCTTGGTTCCCCTTCAAACAGAGGGAGAGAAGATACAGAGGAGAAGGGAAGCACTGCCTGGTCAACCAGCTGTTCCTGACTCACACAAAAGAACCTCCTCCTGGAAGTCATAAATCACTTTGGATTTGTGCTGGCATGGAGACCAAGGCAAGAGTATTTTGCAGGAAGCAATTCATTTTTGTCAGAACACCCTCTCCAGCATCATGAATCACAGCAGCTCCAAGGATGCTCCACTGACACTGTAACTTTGGGGCTGATGTGTCTCTGCACAGTGACAACCTATAGACTTCAAGAGCACAAATGATTCACCAGTGTAGGCTCACTGCCTCCCCTCAGAACAACCCAATGCTGTTCCTAGTTGCAGGACACTGTGTAGCCAGTCAAAATATGAAATTCTTTGTCCATGATCAAGCAGTAGATCCTTTCATTCCAGATCTGAAATGTGGTTTAGCACGGAGTACAATACTTAAGAAGGAGGAATATCTAAGAACTATTTCTACCAACCACGTGCTGGGAATTAAGGGGCTGGAAGTTAGGGAAGGGAAAGGAAAAAGCGTAGAAAACAGTCTGATATGTGGAGGCTGACATAAAACAAGTATAAAATGGGGAAGGGAAAGGTCTCAGCAAGTCTGATGCTTTTATGTTGGAAAGGAACGGGGCTCACATTGTGAGGCAGAAGATGGTATGTGAAAGATCACTGAGGTGAGAGGATCTGTATCTATCTGCAGAAGACCATTGCCAGTGAGGTGAAAGTGACAGAAGCATTGAGGGAGAACAACTCCCCTGATCTCGATCATGTTATTCTTTTACAGCTTAGGGACCTGAATGTGGATGAGGCTTAAAAGTTCCTTAGGAAGTGTCTGGAATGGGAGTTCCACGGGGAAAGAAGGGAGAGACTTGTAGGAGTAAGGTTAATACTTAGCTGGATTAATAAATCCACAGAGAAGATATTTGGTAGAAGAAGAGAAAAGGTAAACAACCAGCAAACTGAAATATATCTGAGAGGTTAGAAAATTTAAGGGGAAAATGAGACTCAATAAATGTCAATCCAAATCAGGCTTTTCAAAAACTAGAATAATAAAAATTGCTACAGGCATACAAATAACACCAAACAGCAAGGGAAGAGGCATGCTAGGCTGTGAGTACAAGTCCAAAAATGGTAGTTAGACTTCCTCTTCTCTGAATTTAAGTAACAACAAGGGTGTAGAAGAAGGAGAGCATGACAGAATAACAACACTATATCCAAGGTAAATAAAAAACTCCAAATTTTTATGAGCACTAAATGAAGAAAGAGAGTAATTTCCACTGATGGAAATTTAGCATGTGCAGTTCCAAATCTAGTAGCAAGGTCTGTTATCACATCTGTCAAATCAAAGTGATACTGTATGCCTGGAGAACAGTGAAACTATGGGACTGATTGGGGAGGTGGAAAACCCTGTGCACAACTGGAAACCCATTAGTTAGTATCTAATAGCATAAGATAGTTTAAAATCCATTAAGAAGAAAATGATAAATACCCCAAAGTCCATGGGAAGTTAAATAAAATGCAGCAAAAAGAGATTCATTTTTGTTCATTTTTTAGAAAATAAAAGTGGAGAAGGTCTAATCCATTAGAACCTTATTAAACCTGATACAGCAGTGGGAAATTAACAGAGACACCTGTACTTGGTTTGTGTGGCAGGGTTTTGGTAGCAGAGGAGGGACTACAGGGG
>NW_010424115.1:921-10436 GCF_000710305.1 Buceros rhinoceros silvestris | reverse complement strand
ATGCTAGATGCTCCCCCAGCTCCAAGTCAGTCTGGCCAATTGGCAGCCATGGTGGCACCTCTGTGAAAACATATTTAAGAAGGGGAAAAAAAAAACCAAACAACTGCTGGAAAACCTGCAGCAGAGAGAAGAATGGGAAGTGAGAGAAACACCTATGCAGACACCAAGGTCAGTGAAGGGGGTGAGAAGGAGGGGTATGTTGGAGTAGAAATTCCCTTGCAGCCCACGCTGAGACAGCAGGCTCTCACCCTGCGGCCCATGGAGATTAACAGTAGAGCACGTACCCACCTGCAGCCCACAGAGGACCCCAAGCCCGAGCAGGTGGCTGTGCCCAAAGAAGGCTGTGACTCCGAGGGAAGCCGAAGACGGAGCAGTCTCTTCCCAAAGGACTGTGCCCCATGGAAGGTACTCACGCTGGAGCAGTGCATGAAAAGTTGCAACCCATGGGAAGGACTCACCTTGAAGAAGTTTGTGGAGGACTGTAGTGTGAGGAGGAGTCCCCACCCTGAGGAGGAAGGATCCGCAGATACAACGTGTGATGAACTGACCGCAGCTCTCATTCCCCATCACCCTGCACCACTGGGGGAAGGAGGTAGAGAAATCGGGAGCGCAGTTGAGCCTGGGAAGAAGGGAGGGGTGGGGGGAAGGGGGTTTTAAGATTTGGTTTTATTTCTTATTATCCTACTGTAATTTGCTTGGTAACAAATTAAACTGATCGTTTTTTTTCAATTTGAATCTGTTTTGCTGGTGACCAT
Source organism: Buceros rhinoceros silvestris (assembly GCF_000710305.1). NCBI lineage: Eukaryota > Metazoa > Chordata > Aves > Bucerotiformes > Bucerotidae > Buceros > Buceros rhinoceros. The sequence continues at coordinate 9,681 of NW_010424115.1, read as the reverse complement.
AATTGGTGAACGATCCTTCTCTGTCCTTGTCTCTACCTTGAGCCTTTTGTTACATTTTCTCCTCCCCGTCCCACCCTGGGGGAAGAGTGAGTGAGTGGCCACATGGCGCTTTGGTGCCAGCTGAGCCCAAACCAAAATAATGCCGAAGGGATAGAGAAGAGTGAAAATAGTGTGAAGTGGCTACAGAACCTCTGAGTGAGTAAAACAACAAAAGGTTGTATTGGAAGGAGAACTATCATGTTCCCATTTCCTGACATTGATTTCCACTACTGTTGGAGCCAAGGGTTCCTCTGGAGACTCATCTTACTACCCTCAGGGGTCTAGCAATAAAGGAGGAACTACAGCAAGAAAATTCACATGAGACACCCTGCTGGTCAATGCACTGTCAATGATTAAGTCCCACAGCACCAGAAAGCTAGTGACCTTGAGGCCTGGAATGACAGAAGTGCAATGCATTGAACATATTCAAAGAAGGTGTTTGCCTGGTTTTGTGAATCATTTACCCTATTCTACCATAACCTGCAATAAGTGTTTTCAGCGTACTCAGCAGCGGTGAGGCTTCCTCTGGAATTCTTTGTCCAGTTTTGGGGATCAAACTTAAAGGAACAGGTGGAACAGCCACCAAAGGAGGTAAACAGGATGGGGAGAAATTTAATGAGCATGCCAGTGATGGAAAGATTAGAGATGATTAAGCTAAACAAGAGGGGTTCAAGATGGTAATAGCCCTGAAATATGGAAAAGGCTGCCTGCTTTAAAGGAAAGCAGTAGTTTTCTATGCCTGCTGATGGAAGCGGCCTTAGCCTGCACTGGGGAGATTTAGTTTAAGCTTCATGAAAACCTTTTGTAATGAAAATCATAATCAAGTACTGGGATAGATTGCTAAGGACACTGCAAAGGAACTACCTCTGGAAGTTTTTATTGCACAAACATCTCTCAGGAATAATTTTGGTGTGTTTATTCATTGAGAAGAGCAAGGGAGTAATTAACAGATATCAACTTCAACTCCACTCACACTATCTTCTCCTTTTATTTGCCCTCTTCTGTTTGGCCCTATGTGAGCTACCTCCCATTAGTGAAATAAATTGGTGGTGCTAAAGGGACTCTTGACAGTACCCAGGCAAATTAGTTGGCGTCAGCATTCTCCTAATTTCTCATCCGACATATATTTAGGAGGGCAAATGGTCTATATCCCTTAGGTGTCGAGTATTGTGGAAAGTATTGTGGCCTCCAGCTCCATGGGGCAGTGGGACGAGTGGTGAGGCAACATGGTTAACAAAGGGTCAGCTCGCTTCAATGCCTAGGGTTTGACCCATGGTAGAGTTGCAGGCAAAGTCCAAGGGCTAGAGGCATCTAAAATGCAGAACTAAGATGGGCGTTGGTTGAGAGGCTCAGTTCAGGTGCTCAACCCTGCTCTGCAAGGCAAGATGTCATTAGTGGACAAACCTGCCAGGTCTGTAGGTATTGGTCAGGACCTCCACAGGGCTGGGGTTACCCAGCACTGCCCTTCTTTGAGCTCAGCAGGAAAGTAGAGCTTTGCATCATGCTTAGAAAGCCCACTGTATCTTCTCTGTGGGGCCAGAGTATGACCCTTGGTGATGGGCTTAAATCCCAGACTAGGCTGCTCTTTCATTAAGCACAAGGATACCCTGAGTACAGGAGGCTAGAAGTGGGGAAGAAAGCCCACTGTTATCTTCTGTGTGGGGCCAGAGTATGACCCTTGGTGATGGGCTTAAATCCCAGACTAGGCTGCTCTTTCATTAAGCACAAGGATACCCTGAGTACAGGAGGCTAGAAGTGGGGATGGTACCTTCAAGCACAACTGTCCACAGGCCCTGGTCTTCTGCTGCTCTGGAGGCACGTGCAGTGGCAGCAGCAGATCTCCAGCCTGACGCAGTAAGGCCGTTCATATGTTTCAGTAACGACCTTCCTGACTGTGAAGCCCAAGATATGGCCTTTTCTAATCTCTTCCTCCTCCATTTCATATTATTCTTTACTAGTTATGTTTGCGAGTCAAGCAGAAAACAAGCAGCCTACAGGTGAGCTCTCCCATACAGGCACCATGTATATTCAAAAACGTGGGGGAGTACAATAGCTATTCAGCATAGCACCTTAAAGAGACAGTTGTCCTTCCTGATTTGCAGATGAGCAATAACCTCACGTGTCAGATGATCCGCTGTCATACAAAATTGCAAAACAGGAGCTCCCACTCACTCAGGCTCTGTTGTGGGTCTGCCTCGCCTGTGCAAAACAGCCCCTAAAACCGCGGCTCTGCTGTCACCGATGTGTTTGCCACCTCCCCGTCTAGCTCTAATGAGATGAGAGCAGTGCCTATCAACGCGAGCGGCAGCGCTGCCTTCTAGACCTCCATGGTTGCAGCAGCAGGGGGAGAATTTCAGAAGAGGCTCATTATAAATGAAAGCCCAGTTGCTCAATCACAGAGCAGTGATTGAAATCTTGAGCCTTCGTTCATCTGAGTTAAACAAGCATTACTCTCCTATGAGCTGACAGTTGTGCATCCATTTACAGAGCACAGAGGGCACCAGCTGGACCTGGAAAGGCTCTACAACCATTTTACGTTGCAAGAATGCATACAAGTGTCCAAGTGCAGGGCAAAGGGGAACAAGCTAGATGCCCTTGGTTTCATTCAATACTGCTTAATTCCCAAATCATTTCTTTTGTCTGTAAGCACGAAAATGAGTTTAAGTTACAGGATACAATATTTGAAAATTTATTGCTTCAAGCAGTTGTTTTGTGTTTGGATATATGCCCCTAGTTGGGACCCTCTGCTCAGACTACTCAGGGTTTACTTAATGCACAAACCTAGGGGAGGTCAGCTCTATTTAAAATGGAAACCTTCATTTCAGTTCTCTTAAATACATGTATATGGGCAAGACACAATTTAAAGGAAACAGCTGGATGTGCATGGGAGCTACTTAAGGGAGAATATCTGTATGTTATAACAAGGTGAACTGTTTGCAGCACATACAGAATCTCTAATGGAGATTTAAAAAAACATCAAGGTCCCACTAACAGTCCACTGGACTTGTGTTCCTGTTAGTCCTGTGGATAGTTTTGGAAGTCTTCTCATAGTCTTCTTGTATCTTCTGTTTGTACAACCAGATGAGCGTGTGTTTTACCAGGATCACATAATAGCATCTGATGGAGCAGTAGTGTTCGACGTACAAAGGGCTTTTACAGAGACATCACGCTTACCTCACTTGTGAGGGAGGCTTGCCTCAGACCTGTGGGTGAGTACTGTACGAGCCACTCTGCGTTTTGACAGCAGACGACAGTGCACCAGGACACATACATGCCGTTTTCTGAGTAAGACCTTGTATTTACCTTTCAGAGTGATAGGCAGCTGACTTTATCATAGGCATCATTATAAACCCTTGTGTTCTAGCTATGAGTTCTGTGTAGGATGTTCACAAAACAGGTTTTCTCCTCCACTCTTCTCTTCCCGCCCCCCGGCAAAAAGAGACTGAACTAGCGTACAAACATTAACGAGGGAATACTAAGGAAATACAGCCACATACTGCTGTATTACAGAATGGTCATGCACATTACACACACATTTAGACATAATTTGTTTAAAAAAGGAGGAAAAATAAAATCACATAACCAAGCACATCTTACTATGTATCTTACAAACACTGTAGAGAGAGTTCTAGAGCAAATTTTGATTTCTTCTAGCTTGTTCAGAGCCTCATCGTAAGAAATAAAGACTTTGCTTCCAAACTTTCAAGTAGTAGTAGTAGTCCAAGGAATTTACTAGAGAACTACAGATCACATACTAAACTTTCTATAAAATGTTTCAAATAGTCAATCAAATTCTAGAACAAGAATGTCGTTCTCCATTAAACACCACAAATTGAATTGTGTTCCCAGTTCAGTCAAAGGCAAAATTCCATTGATTTCTGTGGGTCTGGAGTTATTCATTGCTTACAAAAGTCTGTTAAAATATTACTACTATTGATTAATTTGGGTCATTTATTAAGTTAATTGGCATGGAATTATTTATTTTTCAGTAACTTATTTTCTTTACATTGTTACTTATCATGGGTGCATGATCTTATTAAAAATATTTTTCAGCTTGTTTTAATGTGAACTGTCAGTAAATACTCACTGTTTATGTTCTTTATGACTATAAACAATGCTGGTGTGAGTGGGTCTCAGCAAAAGTACTGGCTTGATTGGTTGTAGAAAAGACCCTTATTCAAAAATACATGTATCACAGAATACTGTGGCAAGTGACAAACACAGTGTTTGTGATCTCTGCAATATTACAAAATGTTGCAAACTGCAAGGAGTTTGCAAGGGAATGCTGCTGCTTCTAAAAAGAAGGATGTGAATGAGTTTGACCTATATGGATTACAAAAGAAATATTAACTTTCACCACAAGGTGATGGTATTTAGGATGAACATAGAGCTATGTTTATTCTCTGAAATAAGGAATAATTTTCTTATATTTCATCTTAGCTTCCTCTACTGAATAAATTTTTCATGCAACCTTCCATTAAACCTACACTAAATCAATCCTTTTTAGTGAATGTTTTTCTTTTAAATCATTATTATCTTGTCCTTATTCACTGTTATCCCCTCTTTCCCAAGCAGTAAAAAAAGCAACTGCTGCTTACCTCCCCTCTTCTTTGCAATAGGCTGGAATTTCATTTCACCATGGAACTTTGAGCCCTTTATTACTGTTTTACATTAAAAATGCAACCCACAGCCAAAACGAAGCCACACAACCCAAAAGCTATTCCAAATAACTATTAAAACAATATTAAACATTCACCTTTCTATTCATTACAATTGTCTGTGCTGCAGCATGAAGCACAGCAGAGCCCACTGGGGGTAATGCAGCTCCAGAACACGGCCCCAACAGCAGCAGTTATGGGGCAGAAGGCAAAGGCAGCTTTCTAGCTGCTTTTTGTGCAGGAACCAAAATCCGTAAGGACAGATTGAACATTTCAAAACAGGAAAAGGCAGAAGACATCTAGACATACTGACTTTTGGAGTATGAGCTTTCAGTCTTCCTGTGCAAATGCTGGCTGTGAATTGAGTAGTGGGTTGGTGAGGAGTACCCATAGCTTCTGGTTTTCTCAAAACAGCAGCAAAAGCAACAGAATATGGCTCCGGCAGCGATGAGGCAGAAGGCAGCTACCCAGCCCAGGTAGAGTGCCTCTCCAAGCTCCCTTTTCTGTGCAACGTTGACCATGGGGTTGTAGAAGTCACTGATGATGGTGTTGGCAACCCAGCAGACTGGAATGAGCTCGACTGCACCAGAGAGGATGAAAAGGAGCCCAGCCGTCAGAATAATGTAGCGCTTGGCCTGCCAGCTGCTTGGCACGCACCGTGTGCACTTCATCCCAACAACAGCAACCATGAAACCGAGGAATGAGAGCACCGACCCAGCACACATCAGCCCTCTGGAGGCCTGCAGGTCTGCTGAGAGGGCTAGCATGGAGTCGTAGACCTTACACTGCATTCTGATGTTGGCTTGCCTGATGCAGTGCATCCACAGGCCTTCCCAAATGGTCTCGAACACGATGATGTTGTTCTCGATGAAGGCAGACACCCTCCACTGAGGCATGCCTGTGACAGCAAACGTTCCGATCATGCCAATGCCACCAACAACCAGCCCAGCAATCTGCAAAGCACTGCTGATCATGTTACCTTTGCCAGATGAGCACACCTCAGCAGGTTCCCTGAGCCAGGCTCACACTGTTGGCAAAAAAAAATGCAGAACTTTTTCCAAAAGTCGTTGTCCCTTGTGCAAAGGAAGTTTCAGAGTCCGTCTGCGCAGTTTAAATCAGCTTAAATCTGGCACACACTGAGACTTGGCTGCGCCTTCATCACCTTTATAATTCCCCTGCCACCACTGACTCAAAGAGACAAACTGAGCAATCAAGTGGAACAACTTTCCAAAGCAAGAGAAGTACAGGGTGTGTGTAAACCAGCAAGAGCCACTTAGGATAAATGTACCTTCTGAGAAAAATGCTTTGCATTGAAGTCTCTCATTTAAAAAATAGGAAAAAAGAAGAAAGAAAAGAAAAAAGGAAAGCCCAACCCTTAACTCTAGCTATTGTCTACAGGTCTGCCTGTTCTAAGGAAATGGACTGGTCTCAGCAGGGAGGCAGGTGCACACTGGTGCAGTTACTGAAGCTGTTGCACTGAACAAGCAAGAATATTCTGCCTTGGCTCAGCTCAGTGGCAGATTTCCAGGAGGAAAGTGGCCTCTACTCCCCAAAGTACTTTTGTTCTGAGGCTTGAAGAAGAGTACTGCAGTGACAGGATCAAAGGACAAAGCAAATCAAAAGGTTAAAGTATCTCTGAACCTGAAACAGTTCTGGAGAGCATAATCAAAGCTGTGAAAGTCCATCGAAGAGGTAGAAAGGAACAATAGGAGTCCTCAGTCCTGCTAATACCTGTACACAATATGTAGCTTTATACATTCCTGTTGCTCTGCAGAGCGTTATGGGAATAGGCAGGAATCTGGACTTGCCCACATGCTTGAATGATTGCACAATCAGATCTACAGAACGGTGATTTAAGCTATGTAGCCAATTGTTTCCCTGTGCAAAAGTGAACCCAGTAATTAGCCGATGATGGAGTCTAGTCCAATGGGAAGCATTGGCTCTCCAAGGAAACACCTACTAGAGCTATCTGTGCACAAACAAATACTTCAGAAAAACAACATTTTAATAAAAAAACCCAACATAATAATTGTGGAGAGCAGATGAAGTGTTCATTCAAGAGTTCTTGTTTGATGTCACCAGCAGACAATACTGGAAAATGTCAGGTGAAGAAATTTGGGAAAGTCAGAGCAATGGAAACCACAGTCAAAATTCTAGGAAGAAGAAACAAGGCATAGATTGTTTTTACAAATTCATACAGCTGTGAATGGATGCATGAAATATTCAGCCTGACCTCTGCATATGCCTTAACAAGGAAAATAAAAAATTAGGCATAAACTAGGACTTTTTGTTATAAAGTAGAGCTCCATATGTTAAGACAAGAACAAATCTGATACACTGTAAATGATCAACTTAGGATATAATTAGCTAGATATTGAAGTACTTACTAGCCTGCTCAGTTCATTTGAACTTTCTTGCCTCTATTTCTTTTCTTGTCATTCATATAACTTCAGAACCAGAAAGAAAAGAGAAAAAAAAATCAGAGCCACGTAGTGCTAAATACACCAGTTTGTTGGCATATTAAAGGTAGAGAAAAATAACAGTCCCAGTGACATGTAATATTTTATGGTCCATAAGTGTGTGAGCATGTAAAGCTCTGGTTAGGAGGCAAGGGAAAGAAAGGGACACTCTACAAATGGTTCCATATCTAGTTTGGTTTTCATATCCACCTGTTTTTCCAACCTCTGCAAGCAGGCTGCTGCTTTTAAAGACATGCCAAAATGAGGAAGGCAGATAATCTCTCCTTCTGTGTCTGGTCCCTTGAGACCTGATTTGTGGCCAGGCAACTTTCCATAATGCCCTTTTTGTTTTGTTTATATCTCTGAAATCAAACCTGCTGTCTGCATGCCTTTGCTGATACAAAGGCACTGACAGCCTTGCCCTGAAAAGTGCAGTTAGTCTGGTGGCAGCTCCAAAAGCATTTTAAGGGATGAGAAGTCAAGCAGGCATCTGTTTTTTCAGGCTTGCTCCTGTTTCTGTGGTGCTCAGCGGTGTCTGATCCCACAGCACCTACTCTGCCTGCTCTGCATTTCACCTGCCACACATTTGTAATTGCAGTTGTGACTCCTGCTTGCCATCAGTCAGCCTCCCCTGGCAGTTTGAGTCTCTTTTGCTGTGTCTGTGAGCAAGGCAGAGGCTCTACAGCCTTCTGAGTTAGGGACCATGACTGCCATATGAGCTGAAGGCTCGTGTCAGTTTTTGACTGTCCCTGTGCTTTACACTCTGTAACCCCATGCTTTGGTGCCGCGCTGCACTTTTTGTCTCAGCTGGCCTGTGTGCACAGAGGAGCAGGGAGTGACTTCCTACCAAAGGCGAGGTGCGCTGCAGGTGCAAGGTGCTGGAGTAATAGCTGTCTTCCTGCCACAACCCCTGGTCTCCTGAGAACAGTATCATTTTCTGGCCACACGTAAAGGGTGACCTGATTGTGTTAGACATAACGTATTCATTCTCAATACATTAATTTGGAGAGACCACACTAACTCACCGTGTTGATGTAGGAATAGTATAGACTGCTATAGCATGAGAGAGTCTGGATCTGTGTAATTAAAACCACAATTTGCTGTTTTGCGCCCTGCAAACTACTCCTGTCATACAGACCCTTAAGTGATGGAGGTGTCAGTAGAGGACTTTGGTGAAACCAGTGTGGAAAACTTCATGGATAACCAGAGATCGGAAGCTGAACTTGGCAAGGGATGCAAAGAATAGAAAGAAGGGCTTCTGCAGGTATGTCAGCCAGAGAAGGACAGTCAAAGAAAGCTCATCACCCACCTCCCCACTCAGCAAGACTGTCAAGCTGGTAACACCAGATGAGGAGAAGGCTGAGGTACTCAACAACTTCTTTGCCTCAGTCTTCACAGGCAACCTCTCTTCTCACATCTCCCCAGTCAATCGACCAATGGACCGCAGAACGGGGACCAGGGGACAAAGTCCTTCTCACTGCAAGAGAAGATCAGGTTCATGACCACCTGAAGAACATGAACATACCTAAGGAACTTGATGAGATGCACCCCAGAGCCCTGAGGGAATTGGCTAATGTAGTTGCCAAGTCACTCTCTGTGAGATT
>NW_010424115.1:0-683 GCF_000710305.1 Buceros rhinoceros silvestris | reverse complement strand
GAGGTGGTCTGAGACAGCCAGTACACAGCTTCACCAAGGGCAAGTCCTGCCTGACCATCCTAGTGGCTTCTACGATGGAGTGACTACATCAGTGGACTGGGGAAGAGTTTTGGATGTCACCTATCTGGGCTTCTGTGAGGCATTTGACACAGTGTCCCACAACATCCTTCTCTCTAAATTGGAGAGCTATGGGTTTGATGGGTAGACAGTTCAGGGGATAATGAATTGGTTAGATGGTCACATCCAGAGGGCAGTGGTCAATGGTTGGTGTCCAGATGGAGGGACTTGGAGACCAGTGACAAATGGTGTCCCTCGGGGGTGTGTTCTGGGATCAGTGCTGTTTCATATGTTCAGCAATGACACAGCATGATCGAATGCATCCTCAGCAAGCTTGCAGACATCTCCAAGCTGAGTCATGCCATTGACACGCCACATGGTTGTAATGCCATCCAGAGAGACCTGGGTGGTACCAGGTGAACCTTTGGAGAATCAGCACAGCCAAGTGCAAGGTCCTGCCCCTGGATTGGGTCTATCCTCAGTATCAATACAGGCTGGTGGATGATGTGGTTGAAATCAGCCCTGCGGAGAAGGACTTGGGTGTACTAGTGGATGAAAGGTTGACGTGATCTGGCAATGTGTGCTCGCAGCCTAAAAAGCCAGCCATATCCTGGGCTGCATCAAAA
>NW_010424114.1:597-1412 GCF_000710305.1 Buceros rhinoceros silvestris | reverse complement strand
CCTTCACCCAACACCTTGGGCAAGTCCTTACTGTTACCAAGCTGGTGTCTGGCATTGCCCATTGCGGCCTTCACCCAACACCTTGGGCAAGTCCTTACTGTTACCAAGCTGGTGTCTGGCATTGCCCATTGCGGCTGTAAACAAAATACTGGGAAAGGTTGAAACTTTTTGAGCAATGGCAACTGATAATATTCCACTTCTTGCTTGCTTCAAATTTTTTTTAAAGCTGCACAGGTGTCTCACTTCTGTTTCAGCCCAGTATTTGCTGGCCTTCACAAGAGGAAGCCTCACGGTGTGACGGTTTGGGTTCTGGTGGCCCCATGTGTCAGAGGCTTTTCCGGAAACACCACAAAATTCAAAGAAAAATCCCCATTTGTTTTAAAGCTGCACAGGTGTCTCACTTCTGTTTCAGCCCAGTATTTGCTGGCCTTCACAAGAGGAAGCCTCACGGTGTGACGGTTTGGGTTCTGGTGGCCCCATGTGTCAGAGGCTTTTCCGGAAACACCACAAAATTCAAAGAAAAATCCCCATGGAGACAGCATGTGGGAGGGATGTGAACCTGAAGCGCAGCATGTTTGGAAGGACATGCAGTCTCAGGCTTAGTAAATAAATCTGCGTTGATGCATTGTGTCAGGTTAAACTGGAACTGGATGGAGTCCACCCCAACTGGAAAGAGTTGATGTCCAGTAGAAAGACAAACTTGCTCTCATTTTGTAGCCTTGTTTCTAAATGCCAGTCAGTCAGTGTGCTGTCTGGTCTTGCTGACCAGCTCTCCCCGCTGTCTCACCCACAGCTGAATACACCAGCTGAGAGCC
>NW_010424114.1:0-259 GCF_000710305.1 Buceros rhinoceros silvestris | reverse complement strand
TGAAAATAAGGAGGTCCTGGTCCTGGGGCAGTTTGCTGTACATGTTGTTTCCCTGAAGCATTTAGTGTGTGTGAGTGTGTGGGGAAAAAACTTGGAAGGTTGGTAAAATCTGGGGATATCTTTAGTGGGTTTCATATGTGAGTGGCAGGTGGAGATGTCCAGAGCCTGGTCACAAAACAATTAACCCTGTCTTAAATTTGGAGTATGTTAATTGGTGTGTATTATTTCCAGGTGTAAAGGTTAGCACATCCCTAGGTGT
>NW_010424113.1:11233-24211 GCF_000710305.1 Buceros rhinoceros silvestris | reverse complement strand
AAAAATATATATATATATATGCCTGCAACACCGCTTTCTCCTTAGGTGCCTCTAACCTGCCAGCAGCAAGACCCGCACAGCTGAAAGTGATTTCCACAGCCCCAGTTCTGTATTCAGTGCTGGGCAATTCATCACGACAAGAGAAAAGTAAATCCTATCAACTTTAAATGACAGATAACTATTCTTTTGAGACTTTAGGGGCATTCAGATTTAAGAATTCCTTTTCCTTTATATTATATTGCTATAGACACAGTTGTGGTATGTATGTCAAAAATTGAAATTCTGTCTTTGAGTGGCCTAGTGAATGGAGAAAAGAGAAATACTCTTCTCCTGAAGGACAGCGTGATAAAATCATAAACTACTGTGAGGATGTTACCAGCAAAACTAGTGTTTGAACCTCTGTAACGTTTAAAGAGACAGGTCAAGGGGACTTGACAGAACACAGAATCCAAGATACAACCAGAGACAGAGCTGTCAAGAGCTCTGAAGAGAGTTCAAACTCAGTGTTGCTTAAGAAAGAGCCAGTGAATTATCTGAATGATGGAACAACCGATAAATCAGAAAAGCAGTTTCTAGATCTTGGAGTAAGACTGTTGAATAAATACAGAACATTACTACTTTCTAAGAGGATGACCAGCTGGCCATCACAGGAGTAGTACGATATATGCAGATTTTAATTTTTAAAAATGGGCATATCCAGTTCAGAGATAGTGAGGAATGTTTCCCAATGTGTTACTTCAGATTACTGCATCAAGCAAGTGGATTAAAAAGGAGGAAGAAAAACTTGTACCCATCTAAGCTGGAGGTCAAATGTTTGGATAAAAATAAGTCTATGCAAATTTGCCTTTTATTGTATGTCGACTATCTTTTCCTACTATATTCTGAGTTTTATGTTAAAGTTATAATGCTCTTAATCTTCTCCACTGTGATATCTACAGGAACAAGGACAATGGGGGAAACCTTCAGCCTGAATAGTTCAGCAGCTTAGGCCAGCTCAGGCATTGATCAAATGCAAATGTCCATGACAGTGCATGTTATTCTGATTTATTTCAAAAAAACCTGTATTTAAAAACAAAACAAAAAAACAAAACAAAACCAAACCTCAATGAGGGGTTTAATATTTTGCTGCAATTAATGTTCTGCTTTGGCTTAAGCATACTGTCCAGTCATTAAATAAGCTCTAGCAACCTCACTGCCCTTTAAAGAATCTGTTGAAAGTCTTTTCTGCTGAAATACATAGAATAAAATGATGTAAATTTTAAAAGAAAGGAAAAGAGTCATCTACCAACTCAAACTTGCGGATTTATTAACAGGCCCCTTTCATAGATCAAACCTCAGTATTACACCTTGAAGAACTGTGGATTGTATCATCGTAAAACATCTAATGCAGATAAGAGGAAGAACTCTACAGATGTGAGCACAAGCTTTTCCCCACTTTGAATTTTAGACTAACACCAGCACCAAGCAAACTGCTTCTCACATACAATCATTTGAGGGACGAGAAAATTTTCAGATCTTATTATAAGGAATAGTGTCTCCTTCTAATCATGTTGAACTATGTTTAACTGCAGAGTGGACCACTCTAAGATATTGATAAAGAATAATAAAAAGTGGAGAACCTGTCCTTAAGAGAGTTACACATCACTGATGTGCAAACAGTGCCAAAACACATGGTTTTATCATTAACTCCACAGCTCTGCTTTTATTTCAGACGTCTTTGGTTATTTTTCTAATGATTCATAACTAACCCCCTAGAAAGCCAGACTGCCAAGCACAAAAGACCACTAATGGCTGGATGTTAAATAAGGTAAATTCATAATAAAACTAAAGATGCGTATTTCTAATGACAAATGATCTATTAGCTATTCTGAATGTCATATGGTAACTTCAGATTAAGAAGGAATACCTTTTCAAAATATGTTCTGTATCTCAAGCAGAAATCAGAAGATAGATGTGGATAATAGAGAAAAAGGTCCATTAGTCCTCTACTGGGAACTGAAAGGCCAACCAGACCGAGCTGGCCTAAAGCACTCCACCTTTTTTCAACAGCATGCAAGGGATGAATGTGACCTAGCATCATCTTGAGAAGCAGTAGTAACCCCAGCAGAACTCACTGCTTTATACGTAACTGCAGGGTTCATACCAAACCTAGAGCAAATAAAAATCTGTAGCAAATTCCTTAACCACCTGGCTACATGCACTAGAAACCTAACTACCTGATCATAAAAGTCCTGTGGGATCTCTGAAACTGATTCTCTAGTTTCTGAAATCCAGTCTCTGAAACTAGATTCTCTAGTTAAATACATAAATATTTAACTTTCTTTTACCTTCTTTCAAAAACACTGTCAGTTACCATTTTTCACCATCCCCTTCCATTCCACAACTCCCTCTCACTGGTACAAACACTGCGTTTGTCCACAGGCCCAAAGCAGATGTCCTTGGCCCTGGCTTAAGCCTTAACTGCATTTACTCTTTCTTTCAATCAACAGTTTTTAAATGCATCTACTGTTGGGATATGCCAGAAGCAGCAACAGGGTTCACGTTCCTTCTTTTGCCCAAAGCCCTTTAGGATGCAAACGAGGGAATAAACTAAGAACATTAAAGTGCAGAAAAGAAGACTAGTGCTGTAACCCCTATGAGACCCCTCTGCTCTCTACACCCTTGTGCCTCACCTGCCTGAAGCTTTCACTGATGTCACCTGATAGTCTCACACGTACCCCATGTCTATATGGATTGTTTTAACTACCCAAGATCACATCATCCTCAATTTTTCAGGTAAGCTTCTGTACAAACTATATCACCCGACTCTCAGTTTCAGCCTTTCACTCCCTTTATTCCCTTACAATTGGGCACCTGCATTTATTCACTTATCACCCTGTTCCAACTATCTAGTCTATAAATGAAAAATGATATTATTGCTGATCAGAGAGGAACAGAATGGTTTCTGCAGCCAGATTAGTTAAACAGCAATGGGTCCTCACCACTTTCTGTGTCCTCTTCATTGCATAAAAAAGGAGAGAAAGATGGTGGAGCTCCAACTCAGTATCATTATCCTCCATATCTAGCCCGAAAAACCACTTTCCTCTATAAATCTGCAGGTTGTTACAGATGAAACTGTCTATTAGTATTTGCATTTAGGACTCGCACTTACAGAAAAGCATGCTATTATTTCTTTGCTATTAACTAAGCTACACAAAGATAAATAGTATTTATACCTGCTGCAAATTCTGAAGGCCAAAGAGATTTTATAACTAGGTTGTTTTTAATTATAATAATTTGAGATTGGTTAATTCCCTTCCTCTTAAAAAGAGGAATCAGGCAAGTGGAACATATTTAACAAATTCCATCATTCCGTGAAACAATTCAGCATTATGTTGCTAAATCTTATACTATATGCTTGGGTTTTTTCAAAGAATGAAGACTTAGCCTCCTCAGATCAACTTGGGAAACTTTTCATTGTGAGAATTATCTACAACAAGAGCTGAAAAATAAATGGGATTATTTTATTTTTGTGCAAATGGTTTCTTATGCTGATACCTCCTTTTGTCTTTTGCAGCTTCGATTTAGGAAAAGTTAAGGCAAAGTCTCCACCTGGTGGCAAATCGTATTTTGGTGAAATCGAAACACTTTGCTACCAGGTCAACATAATATTTTAATCTCTCTCCCACATAGTCAAGCCGTTGCCTCAAATTGGTCATTACCATTAAATGGGGGGAAAATGTGTTGCAGAAACAATATGGCTAATCTACTGAGTACATAATGCTATTCATAGGTAACTCTCAGGTTCGTAATTTTGCACAGAGTAGCACACAATTTCTGTCAGTGTCTTATTACTCAGTTTTAATATACACCATCCCCAAGGAGCCCAAGAAGGTAGAGAAAAATGGGGAGAAGGGTTTGCCAGGCTAGTATGTAACAAAACTGAAAAACTCTACAAGTACTTCCTGTCAGAAAATAAAAGTTCAGATAGCAGATTTGGAGATAAGGAATGAGACATTCTCTGAGCTAAAGGAAAACAAACAAACATTTTTATTAGAAGAAGACAACTGTTGGTCAAAGAACAAAGCTCAGTGTGGTGGGTCAGCCCTGGCCATATGCCAGGTGCCCACCAAAGGTGCTCTATGACTCCTCTCCTCTGCTGGACAGGGAAGAAAAAAATATAAGAAAATGCTCATGTGTCAAGATAAGGTCAGGGAGATGACTCACCGGTTACCATCATGGGCAAAACAGATTTGACTCAGAAAGAATTAACTTAGTTTATTAGCAATCAAATCAGAGTAGAATAATGAGAAATGAAATGGTATCTTAAAACAACTTGCCCCCACCCCTCCCTTCTTCCTGAGCTCAACTTTACTAACAATGTGCCCTCCTCCTCCTCACCTCCAACGGTGCAGGGGACCAGGTAATGGGGATTGTGGTCAGTTCATTGTGCATTGTCTCTGCCACTCCTTCCTCCTCACACTCTTCCCCTGCTCCAGCATGGGGTCCCTCCCACGGGAGACAGTCCTTCACAAACTTCTCCAACTTGAGTCCTTTCCACAGGCTGCAGTTCTTCACTAACTGCTCCAGTGTGGGTCCCCCATGGGGTCACATGCCCTGCCAGCAAACCTGCTCCAGCATGGGCTTCCCACAGGGTCACATCCTCCTTTGGGCATCTACCTGCTTTGGCATGGGGCTGTCCAAAGGCTGCAGGGCAATCTCTGCTCTGGTGCCTGAAGCACCTCCTCCCTTTCCTTCTTCACTGACCTGAGTGTCTGCAGAGTTGCTTCTCTCACATATTCTTACTTCTCTCTCTGGATACAGTCGCTGTTGTGCAGGGTTGGGTTTTTTCTCCTTCTTAAATATGTTATCACAGAGGCGCTGCCACTATGGCTGATCGCCTTGGCCCGCAGCAGGTCCGTCTTGGAGCTGGCTGGGCTTGGCTCTATTGAACAACGGGCGGTCGCTGTGTGCAAGGGTTGGGTTTTTCCTCCTTCTAAAATATGTTATCACAGAGCCGCTGCCACTATGGCTGATCGCCTTGGCCAGCAGCAGGTCCGTCTTGGAGCTGGCTGGCATTGGCTCTATTGAACACAGGGGAAGCTTCTATCAGCCTCTCACAGAAGCCATCCCTGTAGCACCCCTGCTACCAAAACCCAGTACACTCAGAAAATTCATCTAGCAGTATCACTGGAAGCGCTGAAATTTAATCGCAATTTTAAAGAAATCTGTGCACTCACCATGTATGATGGTTGAATGATCACTTAGCAGTGCTGCAGCAGATGACAATACACCATCTGGTAATGAAGATATTTTTGTATTACAGGATTAAACACGCATAATTATTGTCCAAAAAAATCCATCTGAAGCAAAAATTTTAAAAAATTTAACGTACTATAAACTATTTTTTTCTTAATGAAAGCATTGCAATTATATTGTAAGATTAATACAAAGGCTACATAAATGTATTTCCAACAGCAGCTTAATTTTCCCCACTCTCTAAATCTTCCTTGAAACATTCTCGTGCATGATCCAGCTCTTCAACATTAATCTTCTGTTTTGAGCATCTCTGATCAGCTAAGCCCATCGCTATATAGCTGTTCATTGGTTTTGACAGGGACAAAATACTAGCATGTCATAATCACCAGGACAGCTTTGGATCCAATGATCCAAAATTAAATAAACGTCTATTCTCCCTTTGGCTATCACATCATAACTTGGTGGAGCAGAACCAGTGGATTCATATTGTAGAACTGTAAATTTATAGGCCATTGATCCTTCAGTCATTTTGAGAGTTTGCACCCTGTTGTATACATGCAAAAGAATTCAAACAGAATGCTATAAAGACTAAAAAAATTTTTTGTTTAATACAAAGTCTTTTCTAAAGCCCCTGTAAAAGAAGCTGTCTCCTCTCATGGAAGTAAATGTTACAAATAAGGAAAGCTCAGATCACTGTAAGTTTATAACGGAAAAGTGTTGAAGAGCTTCCATGTGAACGGGACAGAGAGTTTCCATGAAACTGTGCAATGCTGCTTTTTCCAGAATAAGAAAACTGAGCAGGCATCTCAGATACTGCAGGCACTAATGCTGATATAACCATTTCTCCTACATCCTTGTCTTTTGGGCTATTCCACTTTGTATGAAATAGCTACGCAGTCACCGAGGCACAGAACAATACAGTTTCAACAAGTATATCTGGACTTTTACAGAGTAGCTTCAAGACTAACATCTGGGCTCCCTCGTATACCCATCCAAACTGTGGCTCAGCCTCAGGTATGACCTAAGATCACTCTCCAGCACACCACAGGTGTGCACTCCACAGGTACGCTGAGCTCGGCACCAGCAGCATTCCTGTGGACAGAAAAGAGCATGATGCCACAGCAACTTTCAGGCCACTCACAGATATGTAGAGTCAAGGATGTAAAAATAAGCACCTTAACTGTAAACTTCTAACTCTAACACTAAAAAGAAAAATGAAGGCATTTGTGGGGATACTTCTACCATTGTCAAGTTATTCTTCATGTTGTTTTAAAAAAAGCTATTATTTTTTTATACACATTCAGTGCGATATGCACCAATACAAAGAACTAAAAACTCCTGTTACAGAAAAAAAGTTTTAAAAAATCACACAGAAGTATGGTAGAAAGAAGAGCACCTACAAACCATTTTTATGTAAGAATAAACAAGACTTTCCCAGATGTACTACATCACGGAATAAAATAATTCAGAAGCAAAGAAGTACCTCTGAGGTCATCTCCTTCAGCCTGACAGGGAACAGCCCAAGCTTGCTCCCTTCAGGCACTTCATCTAATCTAGTTTTAAATAAGCCACATAATGAGACTTCTACAGCTTGCTCTGGGAACTTATTCTACAGTCTAGTAGAACTCGTTTTCAGGAAGTTTAAATTATTTTTCATTTCCTCCCACTACTTCTAGTTATATATATCATACTATAGTTCATACAGTAAAACTTTTTTGAAAAACAATAAGCAGTAATTTTTCTTTGTAAGAGTAACCCTTACCATTGTTAACAAGCTTACTAATTTCAATAAGGTTTTCTTTTTCAAATTAATTCTGTTGAAAGGTTACAAAATAAAAACTTCAGTAAAAATTTCCCTGTTTATATACGTATAACGATGTTGTAAGATAACCTATAAACACAGCCCATTCCTAAAATAGAGTTCCTAGTACCAAGGAGATACGTTAGGTCAGTGGCCATTCCCTTAAATTGAAAACCTCCCTGCTGAAAAATACTTGGAGCTTAAGATTAAGAGGGAAGGAGCAAAAACTCAACATAAATCCTTACTGCCTGGGTGGAACAGTCATTGGCAAGATAAGCTCCCTGTTTATTAAAAAGCCCTTTTAGCTCAGCCAAATTTACACTCCTAATCATATATACTCATACAAGGCACTTGCTGGGAAAAAAACATTACACCAGAGGACATGTAAATTCAAAAGAAATAAACTAGGAAAAGTGCCTTTTGGTATTGTAGTATATTGTTTGTCATCATTAAGTCATGTAAAGGTAGTGCCCTATTATTGATAGTTCTGGTGTGATCTATTGATAGTTCTGGAGAGTGATCTTAGGTCATATCTGGGGCTGAGCCACAGTTTGGATGGGTATACGAGGGAGCCCAGATGTTAGTCTTGAAGCTACTCTGTAAAAGTCCAGATATATTTGTTGAAACTGTATTGTTCTGTGCCTCGGTGACTGCGTAGCTATTTCATACAAAGTGGAATAGCCCCAAAAGACAAGGATGTAGGAGAAATGGTTATATCAGCACCTGAAGAGTGACATGGAGGTAATGAGGTGTATCTATACTATACTACATGTACTCTGTATTATAGTGTACATATGTGAGTTGCTATGAAGTAGCTGAACTAAATATGATATAAAGTCTAGTACTGAGCACTAATCCAGTTTTGCCCAGATGGGACCAAGGTCTTAGTTACCACAGAGAAAACATGCATTCCCAAAGAGAATCATCTAGTTCAGGTACATCTACAATACACTGTGTACAGTTCAAGAAAATAATAGTTATCAAAGAGTAACTAAGGCTGTTATGGACCTCTCCAGGCCATTTGGGTCTGATCCCTGCTGAAAGTGCAGGGATAACCTGTGAGGGGCAACTTCTCTTAAAAGCTGGGGTAACTAAAGCCAGAGCAGCTTGTCTAGGGCCTTGTTCAGTCAAGGCTTGGTATCTCCATGGAAAGAAAATCCACAGGCTCTCCAGGCAAACTGTGCAAGCACTTAGTTAGCTTCACTGGCCATAATCCTTTTTTTCTTGTGTCTGACTGGAATTTCCCTTGCTGCAACTTGTGCCCACTGCTCTTCCACCTTCTCCTGCACACCCTTGAGAAGAGCATGGCTGTGTTTTCTCTGTACCTCCAGTTTAGGTAGTTCAAGTCAGTGATTAAATCCAGCCCAGTGTATGGGCAGATTTCGTCACCAGACAGGCACATGGTTCACTCGTATTCAACCCGTTGTTCGTCAGAAGCACAAATATCTGATATCAGATACACCCCTTTTTCTGCAGAGATGCCTTCCAGCCAGTGAGTTCCCAGCTTGCACTATTGTACGGGGTTATTCCACTCCAGGTGTCCCTCCCTTGGCCTTGTGTGTGTCCAGTTTGCTCAAGAACAGTCCCTTGTTCAATCTCCCCAATCCATCCTCAAATATGAGAAAGTGTCAATTCGGAGGGGGAGGGGTGGCGGAACAAAACAAAACAGAAGCAGCAAGATTCATTTTAAAACTACATTTTAAAATTTCTGAAGAAAGCTAACAGCACAAATTAAGGTGCACTGACTATATTTAATGAAATCTTACAGCAAGCATTAAGCAGAATTGTACTGTCCAGGTTCAAACTTGTTATTTAAAGGACCTTGTTCAGCAGCTGCTGTACCTGCAGGCACCTGCAATTACTAACTGCCTCCCTGTCTGATTTCTTGATTCCACAGGCACCAGAACTGTGCTCCCGAGCACGTCCTGAGCTACTTCAGTCTCAGCCCCTCAGTGCTTATCTCCCACGTACAGCAGTTGGTATCCAAGCATGGCCTTTTTTGAACCTACATCCTTTAGGGGCCAAGCATCCAAAAAGCAGGTGCTCTTAGTTTCTAGCCCTTAGGGGTCTCCAGTTACAGCTTCTCTGAGAGACCACTTCAAATAAATAACACAGTGCTCTTAGCCTTTGTTTGTTTCTTTCTTTTTTTCTTCCCCCCCAATGAGTTGCCAGAGAAGGCAGCAGCGAACACTTACTAATCAACAGCTTAATGGTTAAAACATTCGCCTAGAAAATGAGAGGTGTTTTCAGCTTGAGTGTCAAAAAACACACCACCCATCACCAAGCTCTAATAGCACAAGGAACCTTTTCATCCCCTCCTCTTGAAACTCTTCTACTGTGGACAAAACAATGAATAGGTCACAAGGTTTTAGAATATGTATCTTAATCCCTCTACGTCTGTACCCTAGCAGCTAGGCTACAACATCACACCATTTCCTCTTTTGCACAAGCAATCCCAAGTGCCTTGCTGCACTGCGGCACAGCTTCGGAAAGAAGAGGACACTGTCTGCAAAACTATGCCATTACCTTCAGACAGCGCAGTCATTTAGAAGAGACTGAGCTGAAAAATAAAATCACTGAACAGAATTAGTTCTGTCCTAACTGAAACCAGGGCAAGGCTACAGGAAGCCTTGGCATTTCCCAAGGTTTTCTGTGCCTAGGACAAGGAACTCAAATATTAGCCACTGCCCAGGTCCTTTGCTGGATCTAGTGTAATAAACTTTACGTGAGACATCACTTCTCATTAAGCACAAAATGAGGCATATGAAGTTTCAGTCAATTTTTTAGTCTGGCTATCAGACCAGACTCCACAGCCTACACCATGGCACGAGGCAGATGTTTCAGAATATGCTCTGAATGAGTCCGGAGGGAGAAATGCCTAAAACAGCCAACCAGAAACAGAGTACAGGCACCCGAGACATCACTCTTCTTCAGCCCACTTATGCTGCAGGTAGGTTCTTCCACCCATTCATTTACAGTCCTATAGCACCTCATAAAATTAGAATCCTAATTTGTCTCACACTCTAATGCGCATTATACTTTAAAAGGCAAAAGGAAGATACCTCTATTAGGAAGCAGGCTGGTGCCTTCAATCCAAGTGAAGAAAACGGAAAGCTAATTCTCTATTTCAGACCAAAGTTGTTGGTTATTTTCTTTTCTTATTTTTGTTTTTAATTTCTTTCAGGCATGTGCTTTAATCCCAGAGCTATCAGTCACCTGATCTCTTGCAGACAGCGTCCTGCCTCGCAGAAAAGGATCCAAGATTGATCAGAGAAAATAAGGGTGCAAAATACAGGGTATATGACTGGATTGTGAAAGTCCTAGTGTCTGCTCCCAGAGTTGTTTCATCAATGAGTATTTCATACAGAAATACACAAGAATTGCTTTGAGGAGAAATTAGAGCTTATGTTTCCCCCTGCCCAAGAAATTGCCCAAGGAGACTTGACTCCTGTGGCTAGAGAGAGAGACATATCACAGCTCTTTAATACCTCTGTACAGTAAAACAGCTTCGGGGGGGTGAGTAGCAAGCTTATAGCTTGAAGGTGGGAAATGAGAGATGAAGGTTTGAACCTTTGGAGGCAGAAGGGGGAATACTGGCTTAATGCAAAAGTAAGTGAAATTCCACATTATATAGAATGTCAGATTAGAGGAGATCAATGGCTCCACAGCTTAAAAGAAAATGAACATAATTAAAAAGCTTGATCATATATTACATGTTAAGTTCAAACCCCTATGAAATCCGGGTGATTAAATGCTAAAGAATTAATGAGAATCAAAGTCTGTAGTGTTTTCTCTTCTAACACCTTGGTATTCCCTTAAAGACAAGAAAAGAAAAAAGACTATTCAACCCATTTAAACGTCATTTTTACTCCACTTTATTTGCAGCAAAATAATTTCACAGAACTAGGTCTAGTTATATTTCAGGATCACTCGGATTCTTAATGTTTACTGCTCACTAAAAATTATGCTGCAATCACGGTTTTAATTCCTTTATTACACAGATCTAGACATGGATGGTAGCCCTAGAAACTTTCCTATTAAATCTACATGAATCAAGACAGCTATACCTAAAGTCAATTCAGAGGTTAATAAATATTTTCATGATTTTGTTTTCACAATGTTTATTATGGGAAAAGAATTATTCTTGAAGAGAAGGGGGGGGAGAGATTTTTCAAATTTATCTAAAGAATTAAGAAATAGACATTTACCGGGCATTAATGGGAATGTGCATCTTTAAGTGCTTTTGAATGCCCAGTCTGCAAGTATCTCTGTATCTACAGAAATCAGAGATTTGGCAGCAAACGTTTCCTTACATCACGCCTCTCCTAAAATAAGCACCCCCAACCTTTTTCTCCCACTCTGCTCATTCTAACGCTTCCCCTTCTCTCAGAACAAGAGCAGAGGGATCATCACCCAAGGAATTTTAAGCAGGGGGTGAACGGGGAGCCATGCCTGGGTGTGCGGAGCCACCAGATGTCAGTGCAGCTCACACAACTGCCCCGGAACGAGCAGCCTCCCGCAAACGGGCCGGAACTCATCCCAGCGGGGCTTTCACAGGCACTGCCACCAGACGAACACCTTCCAGACGAATCCAAAGAGGAGTCAAGCCCATGTCACGCCAAGTGTTTCCTGCTGCCCCACGCGTGCTGGATGCTAAGAACCGTTCCCAGATGTGACTGGAGCCGCCTCCCCAGTCTCTGCTATTCCCATGCTCCAATCAGCCAGTACATCTTTTTTCAATAGCAGAGCTGTTATTCGGGGGGAATCCCTGCTCACCCAGAAGCGCTTAAAGGGCATCACGACACTTTTGCCCTGGCAGACTGCATTGCCCCTCCACTTACAAACAGCTTCTTGGCTTTTGGAGGAAAGAGCCTTTCCTCCACTCTTTTCAGACCTCCATGTATCTCTGCAGCCTGGACACTATAACGGCTGCAATGAGCCTCATGTTTTAAATCCCTCATAAAACCCAGCTGACACAGGCCTTTAATGCCTGCGGCACAGAGCACAAGATCAGATAAAATAGTGATAGATCACTTTGGGTGGCAAAACATTTCAGACCACTGACCCACACCAAACCTACTGGTAACCATCTCTGTAAGAGACATATAAGTTTATGTCTTAAAAATTAACTGATCACCTCGTGTAACAGGCATACCTGCGCTCCTCTAATGAAGTATTTCTCACAGACAGCCCGCAGGTCTAGAACAACAAGTAGGTGAGCAGACATAGCTCTCAAGAATAGTTATCCCTTCAGATCTATGCAAGCAGCCAAAGTACAAGCACGCTAACCTATTACAGACAGCTGGTGAAGGAGCCAACTACACTGAGGCACCTCAGCGAAGGAGTGTGTTGACGGTGGTAAACACAGAGGGAGACAGAGTGGCAGGGGATGGAAGAGTTGAGACAAATAGAGGTAGTTTAAGCTTTTATACCCAAAGCTGCTTGTCAAGTATCTACAAGAACATAAACTACCTGGCAGACGGACAGGCTTTCTGCGTATCTTAACCTATCAGGGCATCTCTGTCCTAACAGTCCCTTGCTACAAACACAAGCTGTTTGGCAAGGATGACTTTCCTCAGCCATGGCTGGGGAAACCCAGACAGAATACCCATGTAGTCCTTGTTCATTTTCCATTTACACTTAAACTGGTAGTGGTGCTACCTTGAATGAACAACCAGGAAGTTTAGCTCAAACCTGAACAACAGCGTAGGCGTATCCCTAAACCCGCCAGAAAGCATCAGCAAAATCTTCCTCTAGGGAGAAACAGTGCATAGTAAGCTACTAATACTTAGGCATCTTATTGTACAGTGATACTACCTTAAAGATCGCTTGGGAAAGCAATGCAGAAAAGAAAAAAAAAAAAAATCAACTGTGCTCATGTCCTTCCCCTCCAGCCCCCCCCCACCCACCCACCTCCCCCCCAACCTCCGGTAAGCTTT
>NW_010424113.1:4935-11196 GCF_000710305.1 Buceros rhinoceros silvestris | reverse complement strand
AGAATTGAGAAAAAAAAAAAAAAAAAAATCAACTGGGCTCATGTCCTTCCCCTCCAGCCCCCCCTCACCCACCCACCTCCCCCCCAAGATCAGGTAAGCTTTACAGAGCATTATAAAACACCAGAACATGAGAAAAACATCTAAATACACTTTTTAATACGGTTTAAACATTCAGCAATGCACACCTTTAAAAGTAAATAATGAAAAGTGTTTCTCAAAGTACCTGCATGCAAACCTAAAGAAGTGTTACACAACAGTATTGTAACACTGTGCCTACCTGCCTGCCTTCACAGAGCGTGCGAGCACATCTGACCAGCACAAAGCAGTGAGGGCTGAGCGTGGCAGGCACCTCACCTAGAAAGCTGTACCAGCAGAAAGCCAGTGCCATTCATACAGCATTCAGAAGTGAACCATGATTCAGTGCAGGACAGGTACAGACCACTCCACAGCCGCTGGCATAAAGGGCAAGATTGTTCCTTGGTACCATCCCACAAAGAACATACTGATGTAGCTTCAGATTTTTTCCAACGCATTAACCAATCACAAAAGTCACAGACAGCTTCAAAATATTCAGAATGACTTAGGCAAGGCAAGTTACACATAGAAGATGACTATTTTAATATTCATGAAAAAAAGTCAGAACACAAAAAACATCACTATATTGGGGAAGATTTCTAATTCCAAACAAATTCCAACCAGCTGTCTATCACTTCCATGGATTATAAAATTAAATCAAAGTAGTGAATGCCACAGTATAAACAAATTGAGAAATACACTTAGAAAATGCAACCAAATGACAAATAGTAGTTTCCAATTAAGTTTTACCATGCTGAACTAGTAGTTTTGCTCAGAAATAGGAAGGCACACCTAAAATTCCAAATCCTAGATAAATGGCAATTTCTTTGAACTAGATTACAAGTATAACCTCTCCTACTTGCAAGAAAAATGCTGTTAGAGCTGAAGTTGGGGAACAGAGGAAGTACACACCAAAGAAGATTGGGAATAAAATCCATAGCCAGATATCCCAGCAACATAATCCAACAATCATAACACAACCTTGCAATGCACTTCTGAAACTCTGTATGAACAGTGACAACTTTATTCACAGATGCAGCATAATCCTGGAAATACTTCAAATGATTAGTTTTTACCTTGAGTACTCTAGGTATCAGGCCTTCAGAAAAAGAATTACTATCGTGGGCTAGACTTGTTATATGATGAGTTAAAAATAAAACAATTCTTGTACATAGATCTAACATTTGCAACTTGCAGAACATAAAATCACAGCTCTTTATTCTCTCCTCAATCGTCTGTCATTTCTAGGCCCCATTTTGGTAACATTAGGTAAGCATAGTTCTACAATCACATACAAGTTAAAGCACAAAATACTTTACATTAGCAGAAAAAAAAATCTAACTTAAAATTCTGTATTAACACTACCAACAGAAGTGGCATTTAGAGTATCTTTAAAATGATGATCTTTAAAAAGACATCCCAGCACCTGCTGTTCCAGCTGAATGACAGCCAGAATTTCAAGTCACAGTTATTTAAGTGTCAATGTCCCTCCATGAAAACTAAGTACTACTTGGCACTACAATGAAATTAACCCAGTTATCACTCAACGTGAGTAATGTTGCACAATACAACCACTGTGTTTTATCATAAGAGCAAGCAGTATGTCACCTATTGACAAAAAACACGCCAGGTAAGCTTATCATTTTAACTAGAAAAAATGTCAAATTCTGCAATAATATAATATAAAACTATAAAGAATACAGTAAGCAATTACAAATGGTTACCAAAAAAATCCCTCTATTTAATCAATACATTAACATAACTCTAATACTTTAGCTAACATTTACTTAAGAAATTTTATCTTAGCACATTTTTGATGTGTTATTAATGGGCATGTTTCCCATGTATGTGGAAAATATTTGTATGCTTTTTGAGCAATACACCAGCAGAGTGAACTTTGTAATGAGCAGCTGGCATTCTCTTACCTCTTACTTATTTGAGTTTCCTGGACATGTCCTCTCCTGTAAAAACACTAAATTCTGTTTTCCACATAAAGCTTTCAGGTTTTCACAGGAATTAAATACATCACACTATCCAGGGAGGGTAGAGGTGATGTGTGTTCTTCGACCTTATTTGTATACAGAGACGCATTAGATGTACTGTCTATCATGAAGGTTGTATTGATTTTTTCATTTAAATTCAAACAACTACAGGGCACACAAAGAAACCCCCTCACACCTCAGGTCTCTTCATGCTTTATCTTTGTCCAAACAACTGAGGAAGGAGGAGAGGAAAATTTAAAAGAAAAAACAGAGAAACATCTGGCAAATTCTCGTACTTTCAGACCAGTTACTGAAGAAAGTTCTAAGATGTACAGAACATACTAGCATGTTTCATTTCAGAAATTTCCCAAGGCTCTGAACGCTTCTTCCAAGACACAGACCAAGTGCATAGAGAAAACTTTCTCTCCATTTTGACAGATGGAGGGGGAGGATGGAGAAACGAGATCAGCAGAACAAACACACTCAGCAGAGAGAACCTTGAGACAGGTCAATGCCGTCTTTACACCAAGAGCTAACTGAAAAGAACTTAAGGAGTGTCTCTCCTGTAAATGGGGATGCAAATTTTTGACTTAGTAAACTTCTTCCTAAAAGGAGAGAGATACTCACACAGGAACTTTTAAATGCTATACAAAGAGAAGAATATGCTTGGCATCTTTTTTTTTTAAGAGCATCCAAAACAAGGAGACACCACCACTGTAAAACAGATGTCACTGCAAATAAAGAAATATATATGTATGTATACACGTACACTTTTTTTTGTTTCACGTCTTTCTGTCAGCAAAGGATTTTCATCATAATTCTAATCTGGTTCAAAAAAGAGAAGCACAGTAACTGAAATTTGGACACATAAGCTGCAATTCTGATTTTTATCATGTAATCCTGTCAACTGGAATGGGGCAGCACCTGCTTTTAGAGTAGACTGCATGGCCAGCAGCAATTAAGATATGAGATACATCTTTCTCCTCATACAGAACATCCACCTCTAATTTCAGTTCAGAGCCATAGTGCTTAAAACAAACTCTCAAACACGGCTGACTGAGAAGTTCACGAAACAGAAGTTTAGCTTCATGATCCCAGCAGCGCCCCTTGGCAGGAACGAGATTATGTAAAGAGCAAGAGGATACTAAGCACGGTAAGATAGACACACTTTCTGGAATAATTTTAAGTTTATGGATATCAGAGTAAGGGATGCTGTTCAGAAAGCCAAAATCAGTAAGTGTAAGAACAACAGACTGACTTGTTACTTTACTAATTTCTGCCCTGTGCCACTCTGCTGTCGGTCCAAACCTGATCAAGCACCTAGCACCAGGAGCCACAAGTTCTTTTGGCAAAGGCGGCAAGTCATCAGGAAGATCAGAAAGCAGCAAAGACAAGCTTACCATGTATTCAAATAAGAATTCAAACTGGATGCAGAAGTTTGAAGGATCAGTAACAGCAGTTGCAAACCCAAAATACCTTTTGTCACTGTCCAGCAGTGTCCATGGGATTGAATTTCTCTTGAATGATCTATCAAACTCCTTACAGTCTGTATTACTGGATTCTTCCGGTCCAACAACAGCTTGACAATGACTTAAGTGCTGGTTCAAATAATCCTGAAGTAGTAAATTGCCTATTAAAATATCTACTTCCCAGACATGAGAGGATTCCAAATATCTCAAAAACAATATCCTTATTTCATGAAGCAGGAATATATTTACGGCATGGACAAACTGAATTCCTGTTAGGTTTTTAAACCAAACCCATTTACAAAACACAGCTTGTTTAGAAATACTTTTCATCTCATCACTGAGCATCTTTGCCTTATTTAAGGACACCACTTCCCAGTTGCCATAATCCATGAAAAAAACTAGCATTAATTTCTCCCTGACAAATTTCTTCATCACTTTTGATCGACACCACTCCAAGTTCCTTCTAGATTCTACCAGGCATTCCAATCCTTCTTCAATGTCATCCACTCTAAGAAAATCACTTCTTTGTACTTCTTCGACAAGCGTTACCTTTAACTGACGTAATATTTGCACATTTCTATGTAAGAGTACATGAAACTCTCCACTCTCTGAAATACTAGTTACTTTTGCTAGTTGTACCTCTCCGTAATTTAAATCTTGAGGAGGGATGTTTAACGGTGGTTTGGAAGTATTTTTCATCCCAATCACCTTAGTTTGACTCTGATGTCGTAAACCATTCCTAGAATTTCTATCTTGAAGATCACCACTTTTAAACTTTTGTCGTGGGAAGTATTTCCGATTAGGCTTTGGTATGTTTCGCTGCCTTGTCCTGTTTTTTTTTCTCAGAAGGTCATCAGACATAGACTTTCCATCACAAATTATATCTACTTCCCATTGCTCTCCACGTTGCTGTAAGAACTTGCAAGCAACTGCCTTGTTTACTTTGCTTTCAAAATAGGAAGTAATTTTACTAGCCCACGCTTTATCAGGAACACTTTTTAATCTCCTAAGGCAACAATGAACACTGAGTCTCGGTAAAGCTAAGAACTTCCTCTGAGCCCTGCAGATTTTTGAAGAACTTACAACTGCTGTATTACCATAGTCAATGAACTCTACCTCAAAGGCATTTCCTGATTTCAGAGTTTTAATAACTGCTCGATAGTAAAAACCATCGGTGTCATACTCTGCAACAACGACATCCCCTACCACGAGCTCATTTAAGCCATTTTCATCACGTATATTCACCATGCTTTCATTTAATTCTTCTGCTAGTTGTATAATTAACTTTTCATCCTCCGCAAGCTGAATATAGAAACTTGATGGACTATTTACATGAGAAATATACCCTGCTACTTTAGAATTCACCTGAATATCACGTTGAGGAAGACTGATTAATGTAGGTATCTTCCCATTACTCCTTTCCTGCTGACCTGTAGAATTTAATCTTTCATTGTGAGATTCAGAGAGAGCATCTACAGTTATTTCCCTTGCATTTAAAGCAGGATGACAGGGTGAGTGAGAAGCAGGCTCTTCAACCAGAGGTTCCTCTCTGTGCTCCAGTATAGCATTGACAGTATTTCCAAAACCTGGTTCTTCACTGTCCTGGGAAGCCAGCAGTTTTGAGGACCCACTAGACAGCTTTGGTATGCTACATGCATTTTGCTCTTCATCTTCAAAATTCTGCCCAGTATCTGTCTGATAATACTTATCATATACATGGCATTTCAGTTCAGGATTTTTAACGGTTACTTTATTAATTTCTTCGTCATCTTCCATGTGATCTATCACTCCTTTATTACTTCCACCAAACTGTTCAGCAGAATTTTTCAGTGCCAGTATTTTCTCTTCAATTTTCTGACTTACTTTGAGCTGTCCATCATACAACTCCACAACAATCTGACCATTTGATTGTCTGGATACAATTACAGCCTTCAACAGTTTACCATGGAAAGCTTCCTCAAACCATCTAGCAACTCCTACTGAAATTTTTGTCTTCCTAAGATCTGACAGACAGCATTTAATAGCTTGCATGGGGGTGAATAATAGTTCGGTGGCAGAGTCTGGAATAGGTATCAACTGGTCTTTCTCTACCATACTCCTATTTCCAAAATCCACAAAGTCTACACGTACATAGGGTGTTGACTCCACAGGAAAAGCCAAAGCTCTGTAAAAGAGACCATCTTCAAAATATCTGGCTATACATAATCGTGTACTGCTGGTATCGTATTTTGCATTATTTGACATTTTACTCAGGGCGCTAACCTTTTTCATCAATGCCTCTATTGTTTCAGTGTTTCGATTAAGCTGACAGTAGAAATTTGAAGGACTATGAATGTTAGTTATATAAACCTCCTCCTCACTTCCAATTTTTATATTAAAAGATGAGTAGCAAAAACTGTACAGAGAACCCAAAGATGCAAGGTTTCTCAGACCAATATCCTCAGACTGGATAAGGCCACGTTCTCGGAGGAATTCCTCTGCACTAACAGATGGAGTCTGTAAGTCAACAATATTGCATAAACAGTTGGGGCTTACAACAACAACAGCATAAACGATGCAAGTCAGTGGTCCTCTAGAAGCAGAAATGAAGTATTCAAAATGTCTACGTGCTTCTTCAGACCAGTTAGATGACTCCATTTGTAAGGGTACATTTTTGAGTCCGCACTGGAACGCTTGACTTTCCAGAGTTAGGAAATCCGGAAGAACAGCTTGAAGATGTTTAAGTAAGACTCTTT
>NW_010424113.1:0-4878 GCF_000710305.1 Buceros rhinoceros silvestris | reverse complement strand
GATGTTTAATTAAGCCTTTTTCCCGATAACCGTAGTCTACAAAAACCACATCAACCTCGTCTGTGGATACCTGCTGCACAACCGCTGCTCTGTACCACTTCCCATCTTTAGGACATTTAACAATACAGGCCACCTGTCCAGTTTTGTAAGGACTGGTATGTTCTTTATAGTAAGTCTGAATTTGTTCCATTAGCTTATTTAGGTCTGGAAGTTTGCTTTGCAACTGACATGAAAAATCTGCTGGGGAAACAACACAAGAACACACCACTTCAAAAAAGGCTCCTGGTTTAAACACAAACTCTTTATAAGATGATTTTTCCTCATGTATCGATTTACACCTTTCAGAGAGAACTCCTTTTTCAAAACAGGACAGTACAGCAGATTCTCTCATCACAGAAGGCATGCTTAGTGATTTTTGCTTCCACAATCTCTCTGCATTTCCAGATGCCTTATTTTTATGAATATTAGAACTTTTCTGTGAATTTACTTTTTTTACTTTGCAGCAATTCCTAACTTGCCTTTTTTTTGCTGAATTTAGAACAGAATCTGCTGTGTTTTCCCAGTACTCAGCATATCCAGCTCGAACCATGCACATGGCAACACTTTCTTGCTCCAAACCATCGTTAAACAGCACATTAACAGTATAATTCTTGTTTTGCTTTCCAATGACATGAAGCAGCAGTTTTTTGTTAAGCACAAATTCTCTGAAGAAATCAATCTCCTTTTTAGCCCACACCTCATCAACAGGAAATGTGCAAGCAAGTGCGCAACACATAGCTAAAGCTGGTAAATCAGAAAACTCAGGGAGCAATGTTTTCACATCGTAACAGGGTACTGTATCTGTATATCCAAAATCAAAAAAAAAAACAGTAACATTCACATGAAACACTTCAGTGACCACACCCCGATAATATTGCCTGTCTTTGCTGTATCGGGCACAGCACAACAATCCAGTTTCTGGTTTTTTAAGGACCATGTCATCAGCTTCACATCGGTTATATGCGTCTGCAATATTTTTCATCAAGGCTTGAAAATCATTTTCATATTCACATGCTTGAATCCAGAAGTCAGATGGATTTACAACATATACCACAGAAGCAGTATAGGAAGAATTGATTTTCATTCCTACTCTTTTGAAGTGGCTTGCCAAAGAAATATCCCTTTCAGGTAAGCAGGGTTTTGTATGTTTATTTTCAGGACAATTCTGAAATGCAGCTGCCTCGTTCAGGTTTTCTGGATGCGTGGCACCAATTCCAAGATTTTGATTTTGCAGTGTAATATAATATAAGCGTTCAATGTCACTGTATAAATCAACATGGACACACACAGAAGTTTGTTCTGTCAAGGTCTGTGTAAGTTTTTTCAGCTGAATTTTTATCACTGTTTCATCCTGACTACCAAAACAAGACAGCGCACACGGAAATGACATCATTGGCAGTATCATGAACTCTGCTTTAAGTTTCTGAACGCGACTAGACGGCACAGCTTCAATATCACCAAAATCCATAAACCAAACTTCCACACGGTCAGAGAGAACCTGTCTTATCACTCCTCTATGCCACTGTCCATTTTGCCTTTTGGCAGCACAGAGTAGTCCTAAAACACCGGAAGATTTATCATTTTCTGTACTGATAGCTTCATAGCACAAATGCATATCTGCTGTCATATCTTCCAGCTTTTTCTGCCATTTCTCCATCTGACAGTAGAATTTCTTTGGGCTTACTGCAACAGTTACTTTCACGTTTTCTTTACTGCCAACAGGTAAACGTGGAAAGAGAGCACCTGGAACTCGCTGAAAATCTGTTGCAGAATTACCGAAAGTAAGTGACTCCTTGACTGGATGCTTCTGTTGCAACAATCGTGGCACCCTCGCACAAAGCACTTCCCGGGGAAATGCTCTTAACATTTCTACGATAAAACAAAATGAATCTCCATCAATAAATTTTCCTAACTGCAGGTCCAGAACATCACTAATGATCTTTGGCACTTCTAGAATAAACACTTGGTATGGTAAAACAGCTTTCACGTGACCTGTGATCTGTAATCCTACCAGAGACGAAAAATAGTTAATGGCTTTTGGCCCCCATTTTTCTCCAAGAGGCAGTATGCTTGCAAAAACACCCAAAACCACTTTTGGAGGCAGTTGAAAAAATTCATCACAAGCAGAAGCAAGATGTGTTTCCTCAACCGTTAGCACTTGTCCAGTGTCTATAAGAAAAGCCTTACAGATATTCTCTCTCTTTTCCAGAACTCTTCCTCTATGCCACGTTCCTTCTGCATCTTCCACCAAACAAGATCCACCGACGTAAATGTTCTTTTTTACTTTGTCTATACCTTGTATTTCTTTTTCTAGTGTGAGATAGTCCTCCTCACATTCTGCCTTGTAGTGACCCTGAAAGACTATAACCAGGCATTCGGGATGGCATTCTGCATGAGCTATCTTCAGCTTCATATCTGCTGTGTTTAGTGAGGGCGTCAAAGATTCCATCCTCTCTGCAAAGAAAAGGAGTGAGACCAGCCTGATGATTTTCCATACTTTTTGTCAGCTAATTGCTTACAAGAAATTTGTTTTCAAAATGCTTTAATAGCATTTTATTATGCTTCTGGTTAAAATGCATACTAAACACTTAGCAATGTCCTATTTTATGCAACTGGAACACGTATGACAATTCTCTGCAAGGACACGGTCAGGTAACATCTGAAAAAAGTACCTTTGGAGTTTCTCTTGTGTCCACAGACTAACTTTATCACTTGAGAATAATTCGTAATCAGAAAGCTGTTCCCACAAAGACAAACAGTATTAAAGATTATATCTGAAAACTGGGGGGAGGAGAATGAGACAGACAGGCAGGGGGACAGACAAGTAGGGATGTAGAACAATCCCGACAATCAGGAAGTTAACTGCATTTCTTCTCAATAAGTACTTCTGCTTAAAGACAACAAGAGAGAAAAGCAATTCACATCATTTATACAATCTCTGTTAATCTCACAAATGTTACTTACATCCAGTAAATTTAACTGCAAATCCGTCCAAAGAGGATCCAATTCAGTGCTCCATTACACTGGACTTGCAGTTACAAGGAGAGTTTACCTGCAAAAGTAATTTCAGTCTGTTTCTCTCCTGTCTTTTTGATTCTTCAAATCAATGACACCTTACAGTTCTATGCTTTATTCTTTACTTAGGCTGGCTGTCTACCCTCTATCAGGTATAGCTGTAGCATATTTTAAGTCTTCATAAAGAACACGTTATTTACCTCCAACATTTCTACACTGCCCATCAACTAACAATTCTGTCAGGTGTGTTTTGTATTGTATCAACACTCCAATTCTATCAGTTTAAGGATCTTCAAACCCTTCAAATACTTCTCTGACCTTCACTTATAAACTGGTCTTCAGCTTCCAGTCCCATTCATGTTTGTCAACAGTTCTGATTTCACATTGCTTAAAAAGGCTGTGCACACTCATAATTTAACCAAACAATTCTATTACATAAACTGCTGTTCTAACAAAGTAATTAGGGGTAGACAACATCTGTCAAACACAAAGACAGGGAATAACCACAGAAGGATAGACTGTAGGAAGCATATACTTGATTTATGACTAAATATTCATAAATGTGTCAACATGTGAGGCTGAAAGTGAAAATTTCCGTTTCAACTACAAGTTATTAGAGCAAGAGCTTCCTCAGCCTGCAAAAAATTTTCAACATAACTGCCATGATAGTTTTTAATCACAGCATACACAAAGTAGCCAGTGATATACATTCTGACTTCAGAATATTGATCCCTATTGTTCTAATTCCACAAAAACTAACAATTAACGAATAAATGAACACTCCTATTGTAAAGCTTACAAGAACATCTCAGGCAGGAGGAGGTGGGATACAGGACTTCTCAAAAAAAAACCACCAAACCCACCAGACACCCAAAAAAACCTTCCAGTAAAAGCAATTTCCAAATCTAGATCTGACAAACACCTGCTTAAACAAGCCCCCTGTTTTTTTACTTCTCCCTGTAATAAAATAGAAAGCTAAATTCTCAGGCAGTTTTAATGAAAGAAAGAAAATAGCCTTCAGGAAAGGGTTCTCTCTGCCTGAAAGAACCGCCTAATCATTAGAGAGAATTGAACTTTTGAAGGCCCCCCCACCATTCAAACAAAATCCTGGCTGCAGAAACACATAACAAATGAAAGCAATTTTTACAGCACCATTTGCTTGCCTGTTGTCACAGCCCAAATAAAAGCACCACACTGATAAAGCCACGTTTCTACAGTTTACAAAACGACCTTTTGCTTTTTACTCGCATACCACCTAGAACTTACTAATTCCCAACACACTTTTAGAAACCTCAGCCCTCCTATTAACAACTCTGCAACCCCCTACAAGGAAGATGGATGATGATGTTAACTAAATCCTTGTGCTACTTCTGCCCAACAAACACACCCTGGAAGGGTTCCTCATGCCCAATTTAATTACAATATTAAGATTTCCAAGAACAAAATTACAAAACTGAACCCCGCCTTCCTAAAACCACAGTAAGACCATTCCTTCCCCACTGCAGCTCCCAAACCACAGCGCTCCGGTGATCCACCACCTGCCTTAGCAGCAGCAGCGGTAACACCCACTTGTTCCCGGCTCCAATGCTTCAGCCATCAAACACCGCCCTCTATCACGCACTACTACCACACACACAAGCTTACAGCCTCGTAAAAGGGCTTCCGAGTTCAACCGCACGAAGGACACAAGCGACAGCAGCAGGTATCCGCGCTGTCCTCCGCAGCAGCGGCTCCAGCCCTGGCTGTCCGACGCGCCAGGCAGCGCTTGAATGAGACGCGGGACCGGGATCGACGCAACATCGCGCCGACCGCCGGGAGGATGGT
>NW_010424112.1:28042-31052 GCF_000710305.1 Buceros rhinoceros silvestris | reverse complement strand
TATAATTGTCTGCGGGGTATTTTCATAACAACTACGTAACAGGACAATGCTCTAAGATCATTCAGGTCACACAGCTTAAAATTTTGGGTAATAAAAATATCCCACTCACCTTATAGTGACACACCATAAAAACACTGGGAAGTGTGCGTTAGGCTTATCGTTAGTTTTGCTGGGGTTTTCCTCTGCATGTCCATCACTGGGGGCTGTGATCTTTGGTCAAGGCTGGGCAAAGTCAGTTGTTCAAACTCAGTTGCACTGATGGACACTTTGGTGCTTAAACATTGGTGAACTTTAAACCTATGCCTGACTTTCACTGACTTCAGGAATTAAGGAGGAGCCTGAGTGACTTGGTAAATAGAGGTAATTTGTTGAACTAGGATCTAAAGGTTGCTTTGGTTAAAATATACACATATTTCTTCAAATACTATGTTTTCCCTTGAATTCTATTGCTCTTACATAAAGCTTACAGAATCCTGTTATTACGAAATGTACATTTTGAGCCACCTGTAAACTGACTGCATCCATTTCATGGGTGAGAATAAACCTTGGGAAATGGTTTGAAGTCTAAAACCCAACGTTCTTCTGTTCTTATCGAGTGTTTAGATAGGGAGAGCTCAGTCTATAGCTGTTATACCAGCAGTGGTTACAGCAGATTTTCACAAAAGCCAAGGATCAGTCCCCAAGAATTCAATGCAAAACAGCTGCAGACTGAAACAAGCACCAACGTGACAATAGATTGATTCCAGCACAGATGTAAAAGACATGCAACTATCATCAAGTCCAATGAAATAGCTGATATTGCGATAGACATTTCAATAACAGGTGCAGCAAAAGATTCACCCTCGCAAGTGTGGCCCTTCCAGTCTACGTGACAGCTCAGCTGGGCTTCTTCCCCGGTGATGTGTTCCTCTGGCTTGTGTTTGGTAACCTGCACATCCCACCCCAATGAACATTAAAGAAAGGGCTTGGGAAAAACATGTAACATTCTGATGGAGCGTTTCATTCACATGCTCCCACACTCAACCGCGAGGAGAAGATCACGCATCGTCTTCTTGCTAAGGGAGTGCTGCTTCTCTTTCGGGTTCATCAAACCTCCTCACTAACCTTTCAAAATCTCCTACTCCAATCAGAGTAGCCACCCATGATGTTGCTTCCTAGCAGTTACTGTAAGTAATGTCAAACTCCACAGACTGATTCCTGGAAGAGATATTCTTTTCCAGGACTTCTCCCCTTCCCCAGCCAGTAAGATCACCCGAATCATCCGTTACAGCATTATTACATGCAACAAGCACCCGGGCATCGCACCTTTGCCTTTGGGGCTATTTGCTGAAGAAGTAACTGAATTTTGTAAGGAGATTTTTCTGCAGTGGTTGCAGTCTGAATACTAAGAATTACTCCAGTAAGGACTAAGTTCTCTTCGTTTTCTTTTCCTGTAAAGTTATTAAATATAAAACCTATTAGTTAAACCCTATTTTCCCCTTCATGCGATTAGCCTTTCCTAGAGTGAGTGACGGATGAATAAACACGTCCTGTTTCATTCAGAGACAGACCGAGAGCTCGTCAAGCACTAGGGAATTCCTCTGGATCAAAGGACCAGTGTAAGCAGGATGTCAGTCTTTCCTAACAGGATGGGAAGTTACTGCCTTTGAAAGATGTAGCACGTTTTTCGCCCCCTGGTTTCTAGGCTGGTTTGGCTGGCTGCCGAACAATGCCGTTCTCTTTTCCTCGGCCACTGGAGGGCTCTCCAAATTCTCTATTACTGCCACGGAAAGGTCTGACTGAGTTTAAAACCATTATGAAACAAAACATGTTCACAGTTACCTGAATACAAAGAAAAACCAAACCCAACCACCAAACTGGGGAGTTCCGTCGTTCACGCTGCGTCTGCACCAAGTGCCTTTTACTGCCCCTTCCTCTTCAACAGCAAAAACGTCACTACAGTAAGAGACGGATTTCGCTGAAAAATCTCCTTTGACACACAAGGTTGTCAACGGCACAAGAGATTATGGGATTCAGACGGACAGATTCCTCCTCATACCACATCGTTTCACTCTGAAATCCCCGCACAACTCCATTCCTTTTCCAAGGAAGCACGTTTTCAGACCCCTGTGATCTGATATCCGGCTTATTTCCCCGCCTCGAGACCAATTCCCCCGGCTGGTTCAATTTGCTCCTGATGGAGGCATTGAGGGATCGGTCACCCCCTTTTC
This sequence comes from Buceros rhinoceros silvestris, assembly GCF_000710305.1. Classification (NCBI taxonomy): domain Eukaryota; kingdom Metazoa; phylum Chordata; class Aves; order Bucerotiformes; family Bucerotidae; genus Buceros; species Buceros rhinoceros. Next base: position 28,842 of record NW_010424112.1, on the reverse strand, counting down.
ACACTGATGCTGTTGCCATGGAAAGAGGCGATCACGTAAGGCTTCCCACTCCTCTGCGGGGCGAGGCATGCCATGTCCGCACTGCTACGAGTACCCACCAATTATTGCCAGCTGAGAATTCCCAACAACGTGTTTCTTTCTCTCCTGTTTTTTGGTTTTTGTTTTATTTTGGGGTTTTGGTGGGTTTTTTTGATCAAAAGGACTGGGTTAGTTAAAGCTAAATTGTCTTGTGGAAACTGAACAGTTTGTCAAATCTTTTCTTAGGGCAGTATCTCCAGTACCAAAATAAGAGACGAGTGGCTTTGCCCATCCCAGAATGATCATCTGGGATGGATTTTCTCTGGTCATGAGGGAAAACCAGCTGTAAGGCTGTCAAAGAGGAGTGTTTTAAAACACTGTCAAAGATATTAGCAGAAGTGATTTTAATACGAGTTTGTAAAAGTGTGACTTAAGGAAGCATGATGGCTGGGTTCACTCTTGCTACAGGAAAGCAGCAGCCAAAGGATGACGCCAATTTGTTGGGGAATGAGTGATTCTGGATCCCACACAACTCTGAGATAGCAGCAAGTTAAGATTTATCAGCACTGTTATGGTAAGTCACAAGATTAAGTTATATGAATTTTAACAATACTTATTTGTTGGCCCATTATCAGAGCGATGTAATAAAATTTGCTGTAATCAACATAGCAACTTGGTTAAAGGTTTGAGAACAGCAAGATTCACAGAAGACAGATGATAGAGCCTCCTAAATCAAATCACCCCCCACCCCAATTACACACAGACAGCTAGAGGTTCAATCA
>NW_010424112.1:21577-27904 GCF_000710305.1 Buceros rhinoceros silvestris | reverse complement strand
GAATTCCAAAGGTTAAAACATCCGCACAGACACAGAGCTTAACCTGCGGCCAGCGCTCTCCTACCTCACTTGCACACACTCAGTGCGCTGCTCACTGTTCTCCATCACCTGCCAGCAGACCATCGTTGGTACCTCTGGAAACCGTGCCCAGCTCCAGGGGAGACAGCAGCCCTCAGCTTGCCGCAGCCCTGGAGAGCTCCAAGGGAGTCGCGTAGGTCAGTGTTTTCGTGGGATGACTCGTAGTTAAATCCAATGTGACAGAATGGTGGCATGAGACTCCTTGTAGCCACAGCTTTCTCCGTTCCTCGATAAACGAGTTATGGATGAGCCATCTGTTACCGATCCAGGCATCTCATGATCGGTGTTCCAGACTCCGCTGTGTTGGTGTTTTGCCACTGTGGGTGTCCAGAACAGACAGAAACTAGAGGAGCTCTCGGCCCGGCTCGGCTCAGACCTTTACCTCCTCCAGAGCCAGCACCAAGGTCAAGGGGTCGAGTGCACCATCACACTTGGTTAGGGTCTCTCTCAGGATTAATGTCTGCAGGACTGCAAAGTGATTGACTCTGGGGATCATCGTTCTTTTCTGTATTTGGCCACGGCTTTGTCAGGTATTCCTGGCTCCTTCCAGAGCGGACTACGATCCAGGCGGCAGGAGTTTCCCAAGAACAGGTTTCAGGGAGCACCTGATCATCCTGACTCACCGTACGGTAGCCCAGACAAGGAAGTAATGGATGTCCAAACTCACCGCATTGGTAGCCGAAACAAGAACGCATATTGGCCAGTCCTGACGTCACCGCACGGCCCAGGGGCTGCACCACCACGAGGGCCCTGCTTCACTCACACCTTTGTCACCCTTAGGTATATCGGGAATCAAAATCTCTTTTCCCTTTTCCCTGACCGCATGCAGGTAAACTTTACTTACATGCAGAGAGCGCAGCAGCTTTCACGGGCCTCTCAGGAAGATCTCCACCTCCAGGAGGACACCTGCTGTGGTAAACAGTCCTGCCTGGGACCACTCTACCCCAGAGCCTTTGGGACATTCTAATGCAGATGGAAAAACTATCTACAATAACGGACAGATGGATTTTCTTGGCCTCTGTGACTCTGCTTTTGTCTTGGAATAGAAGATTATCCAGTCAGGCTGGACCCCAGGGGTCATTTAAATTACACTTTAATAATTCAGGCTGAATTCCACAGAATTTTGAGTTTGCCAGGAGACAGAAAATGCAAAGGTGTAAAATCCAGAGCAGGAGTTTACATCAGTTTCCTAGAGTTTTTTGAAATCTGCAGTTTCCTGAATGAAATAAATGGTTGGAATCCTTAAATCTTGGATGTCGGTTAGCTGATCCTAAAGCCCTTTAACATACCAGTGGTGTTACTGCAGTTAAAAATAACAATAATAATGCCATGCTTGGACCCGCAGTAGGTCATGGGCAAAGCCAGACTGGAAGCACCAGGTGAGAGCACGCTGACCAGCCTCTGCCTGCGAGCTCCCCAGCCGCGCTCCCCCAGCAGCCCGGGAAGCGGCCGTACGTTACACCGGGCGCAGTTACACCGGGTGCGTGGGTAAATGCCACAGCACTAGCGAGTGCTTCTGCGAGGGGCCGGCGGTGTCTGGCGTCGCTGCAGCTGTCTGCAGCAGGCAGAGCTAAGGGTAGGTGAGCCGTATTCTTCTTCCGCTTCTGATCATTAGCAAAGGTAATTCCTCCAGTGCAGTCCGGTGAGTCTAACACGAACATTCCAGCCCCTGCAGAAATCAACACTGAGTGTTCCTCCGCGCCCAGACAACCATGGTTTCATTTGAAATAAATGATTATTTGGGGGAGATGAAAGAACAGCCTGCCTCACCCTCTTCAGATAAAAACTAATAACCTCCTGACAGGAAACCTCTGAGAGTAAGAAGCAGTTTGAATTTTGCAGAAGAGACCACCACTCCTCTTCAGAAGAATTGTACTAGTTTTTACGGATAACGTTCCCTAAAAGACTTTGCTGGAGGGAAAACCTGTAGAAAACATAAACCAAGTAGTCCATAACGGAATTGATAGATGGGCACTGCTGAGGCCAGCTCTCCTCTGAGGGGCAGACGCGGATGGGATCGTTTGTCTCCATTTAACAGTCTACAGAGTAGCTGTCAGTGGCAGAGAAATCTCTAGGCTCCCTTAAAAGTCAGGAGGGATCTAGTCAGTGCTGTCAGCGCACTCTGTGGGGTGATTTCTGTCATCGTAAAGAAGATACTTAAACCAGGTCAGATAAATTGTCTTCTAAAAGACTCTCTCTCTTACCATCACCTATAACGGCAACCTGGGCTGACCTGGGATGGGTCTGTACTATAAATGTCTACACTTAGGGACAGCACTCCCATCTGTCAGGTAAATAAAAGAAAAATCAGCTCTAGAAAATCTTTCCTGTAAAAATAGCCTGAATTTGTGGATAGCTGAACCCTTCCACCAGGGCTTTGCTTTTGCTTTCATTTTTGCACAGTTCCCCATTATGATCTTTCCTAGGGCTACGTGGGAATCCTGTTCCTAATCACAGGGTCTTTATTTATTTGTTTTCATCAACCAGTAGCACCAAGTAAGAGAAAAGCAAACACTGAATAAAAAATAACTTCCCTGGTTTTACTTACACATAATTCAAGCAGCACGACTTTGGCTATTTAAGCTCTAAAATGACCCATCATCAAATTTGGGATCTCCTGATGGACAGGCCTTGACAAACCAAACAACAGAACCAACATTGCCCTCAGAGATAAAGTCACTTCATTGACACGTGTAGCTGAGAACTGCTCCCCAAAATAACTACCAGGGTCTTTGAAGTAGGAAGTGCTCAAGCAGAAGAATCAGCATTCTTCATAGGAATGTGCTTAGACCAACCTAAAATGATCTCACCCAGCTACCACTGTTCATGCCCAACTCCGGGCACAGGCAGAATGAAAAGGTGTCTTGAAGGCACCTTTAATGTCCTCAGTACCTGCTGCCCTGAGTTAGCGCAGGCTGCACCCCTTTTATATGAGACTGACTTTCCTGTGATTCACTTTAAGCCCAAGATTAATTGAATTTGGAAACAAAACTGTCTTATGCCCTGTAAAACGCACTGTGGGGAAGGGAAGGTGAAACAGGAGTTGTCTTCTTGACACGCCAGCTCAACCAGAGGCGCTGCACCTGCACCGCGTGTTTCTGTGCGGTGAGCTACAGGGCCGCAGCAGCACCTGATGGCTGCACAAGTTCACGGCCACTGAGGAGGCTGTAACAAACCAACGGCACCAAAATGGCCCATTTGCCCCATTTTCTGGACCCAGTAGAAGTCAAACTGCTCAGGACAAAGAAATAGGCGTTGCAGGAGAAAATACCAGATGCATATTTAAAGAAGCACTTAAAAAATACCCAGCTACTGCACAGTGCTGAGTTTGGGGATTTTCTGCTGAGTAGAAAACAGATTTTTATTTTTCAGAGTGTAAACTTCTACTGTTCATACAGCCCATCAGTTCAGGACTGGTGTCATTTTAAGAGCATTAGCTAAGAGGAGAAATTCTCATTGTAGCCCGTGTTTCCCAGAAGAGATACAAAGGGAAGGAAGAAGGCGTATGAGCAGCTATAAATGCATAAAGGATAAACGTTTAAAGGATAAAATCTCTCCCTTTCTGAGCTTGCTGAGATCTGCACAGTGTTAATCCCAAGAGACGTGCTGATCTGATTTGGCTTGGAGATATTATCATAATAAGAAAATGAGCAATAACAGTAACCATACAATTTCTAACCACAAGACAGAATTTTGAGTTTTCTTTCCTGAGATTAGAACTCATATTGGTCTCCTAAAAGCTCTCATTAATGGGCTAAACCAGTAAAAAAAAAGGAAAACATATTGTTCTAGAAAGCAGCTGGGAATCTACCTACAGAGAGCGGACCTGGATTTGCAGAGCGAGGTCTGGAACATGAAGGTCTCCCGGACAGAGCTGGCAACTGGCCACTTATCCCAGCAGAGGAATACAAACGCTTCCACGGATCAATCCATTTTATCCCCTGATCCGCTCCCAGCGGCGACTGTCCCCCTGGAGGCGCCTGCTGCTCTCTCTGGCTGCACCACTGGTCTGCGAAGACCGGTGACGAGTTCAGAGGCAGACGGACACTTGGGTGTCTACACCTGTAGATCTCCAGGAAGGCAAAGTGTTTTGGGCAAGGTCCCAGCAGGGCAGAAGCAGACCCCGCATCTTTCCTGTCCTCGTTCAGTGACCTGCAAGCCACTCTCCTGCCTGCAGGTGCGGTATGTCCTCCCCCTCTCCCAGCTGCAGCAGCACACCCAGCCCTCCTCGTGTGCAGAAGGGGACTCAACCTCCCCTTTTCTCTACTGATGAAGAAGGGTTTGGGGTGTTTTCAAAGAAGCCTGTCTGCACTTTAACAACAATTCCAATTCTCGGAAGGTCCCCCCTGCTTCATGATCTCAGGAGGAAGCAAATGTTTCTGAACTATATAATTGACACTACAGTGCTGATGGTAAAAAAAAAAAAAGTATCTTTTCAGCATTGAAGGAGATTTCTTCGATATGAATCATTGAAAATGATCTTCAGTGGCACACAAACTGTGGAAGGTGGGCAGAAGCCCACAGAAATGGAAAAGAAATGTTACTACCAAGTAGTAAATGATAGGACAAGGGGAAATGGCCTCAAGTTAAAACCAATGGAGGGGTTAGGTGGACACTAGGAAAAGTTTCTTCACCAAAAGGGTTGCCAAGCCCTGGAAGAGCTGCCCAGGGAAATGGTGAAGTCCCCATCCCTGGAGAGACTTAAAAGACACGTAGATGTGGTGAGAACATCTCAGTTTCTAATATCCCTCTAGTGACTGGCTTTGAATTTAGCAGATCATTTACCTTTTCATCCTATATAAAACAGAGGTAAAAATACTGACCCCTCGATTTCCATGGATTCTGTACGAACGTTTTTGCTATTAATTTATTTGATTTTAACCTATGGAACGCTAACCAGAACAAAACACTCCTGTTTGTTTTAACACTGGAAACCAGAAGTAATGGAAAATTGTGGACTTCAAGTAAAATATTCTGTATCAGTCAGGCCTGCTGAAATGAGCCGACAAGTTAAAGAGCGCTTCAAAATCTGCAATGCTGATCAAAAATCAAGTATTCTTTGCTATGGGACTGCAGAAACACAAGGTAACAGACACCGTGCAATGTTACACACATCCCTCCTCAACTGTGCGTTTTCGCAGATGAAATGGACACATTTATTTCATTTTCTTGGGGATGTGGATGAAATTCTCATGATTATAGTACCAAAATAAAAGGCATAATCATTTCTGCTGCGCGTTTTCCAGTGATGCCCCCGAGCAAACTGTCTCCCTCTTGGAAACGGTCACGTAACCTTATCCTCCAGGTTGGGGAAACAGCAGCCAAGATCCTAACGAGATATAGAGCTATATTAATTTTGATTGTCATCTGATACATAAGTCAACGCCTTTTTTAAAAAGTACATATCCTGGGTGAAACTCTGTATCACTTGTCTCAGAGATTTGTATCCTAACTAGCATAACGAGCTATTTTATACCTACCAGGAAAACTGTATCTTTTCTGCTAATAAAAGTTTTACATCCAGATCTGAGAAGGCTTCATAAGAAATTAAGTAAAAGAGGAACAGTAATGAATCAAAATTACACAAGAGAACACCAGCCTGCTCTGACAGCATCGGGCAAACCCTCCCAAGCAGAAATGACAAGCACTTTAGGTGGCAACGGCGACATTTAAAATCACATTTCCCCCTAAGAAACCCAAAACTTTAAAACTTCTAGGAGAAATAGGGGAGAAAAGAAATCATTGAGCATCCTGCATCCTCCTAAATTACTGAGTTTATGTATCCATGAGGAAAACAGAGTTTTGTGCAATGTTTTAAATTAACTCCAAGAAGAGCACAGGATATATTTTTCTGGAGAGATAACAGCAAAAAACACTCCTTGTACTCCAAAACCCTGGAACTCAAAGGTTCCCAAGTTCACCCAGTGAACTCCCTCCCTGGGAGGGAGGACAATTTCAGCACAGTGACACTTCTCATTTTTAAAGTACTCAGATATTTATATATGTTTACACATATATATGTATATATTTTATACACACAACACCGGTATTTTAAAAAATACCGCATGGAATTGTGCAGAGAAGCAGCCCCCCAGCTTAGCCAGCAATCCTGGGTTTAGCCGACTGTCACAGATTTCAAAGGCCTGATGCCCACTGAAGGGTGGCCACACAGTGGGGATTCATCTAAAATTTCACACCCACGTTCACAATGGTGAAGTCGCAAGAAGGCTCCTCGTGCAGATTAACAAT
>NW_010424112.1:12249-21399 GCF_000710305.1 Buceros rhinoceros silvestris | reverse complement strand
TTTCCCCTTTATTTATGCAGAAGACAGAAAGTAATAGCCTTCCGCATGCTGCTGAATGACCTCAGCGATACTTTCAAAGAAAGAGAAGGTTCTTTGGAGTACGATTAATTTCCTGTACCTCTAGCTATTGCGAAGCAGACATCTGCAGCTGCGCAGGCCTTGGGCTGCCTCTATACCCAACCACAAACTAGGCTTGGTCAAAAATACCAGAATAACCCTACTGGTTCTGACTACAGGTCCCCACACTACGTCATCTTGTCTCCAACAACAGCCATAAGTGAGCGATTAGGGAAGAACACGGGAATGGGAGACTCATAAACACTCTCCCAGCCTCCATACCCATCCCGGAGGATTTCCTGAACAAGTCGAGGTTTCTCTGGCATGGCAAACCTCCGCGCACTAAGAGCACTAGCAGTCAAGAGATCAGCTTCTCAATGCTTGGCCTGATGTTCCAGGGACACACGCACAAAGCAGGGTTTCAGGAGGATGAAGACAGAGCCTGGCAGCGGTACAGTTCCCTCCGGTGTTCTTCAGAGGGTCTGAGGGCAGACAAATCCATCCAGTCAGGCTAGCGGGGGCTTTCCAGCATGAAATCCAATTCCTGCAGCACATTCATGGAGTGCAGCTACTGCAGAGCATATACACCTTTAGGAATCTGTTTCTCCTTTGTCTCTTTCTCTTAGCTACGGGTATGGGCACTTGAAATACTTGCATCCATCAACAACCTTTTGCAAGTAAAGGTACACACAGGGTGAAGTGGCCCAGGTCAGGTCCTCGGGGTTTACCTAAATGTGTTAACATTTTCCATTATCTTTTTCTCATACAGAGCTTCCCACTTTGACAGTTTAATGAGTAAGATGAATGCCTGGAGGAAAAAAAAAATCTCCTGGTTCTTATTTTGTAGTGCAATAAGGAAGCTGACCGATACAGAACTGGAGATTTACAGGGCAGCTCTGCATTTTGACTAGCTTTAGTGCTATTTCTTCAAGCATGGGACAATACAACAAGATGTCCCCAGCTCAGGGTAGCAGGCCAAGGCAAATCAGTTCCATGCAGTTCATTCAGAAAAGGTCGACCAAGGGATGCAGCGGGGAGCTAAACAAGGAGGGATGAGCTGCGAGCTACAACTTTACAACAGGTGATTTATCCAAGCTGAACCTCCAATCCATTGTCTGTGTTCACACCCAGTCCAACAGCACCTGTAAGTATGAAGCATCCTACCATGTTCTCTTCCGCAGACCACCCCCTGGATCCTCAGACAGCTGTGAGCACATTTTGGAAGATACTAATAACAGATGGATGAAGGACACCCTCTTGGTTTTTGCTTTCAGCAGACACTAGTGATGTCAGGCGGTGCTGGGCGGTGTGGCTTTATTCACAGGGCCTAAGACACGCACGCAGAGTGTACGCTTAGACCCTCACAAAGAAATGGATGGTCTGTCCACGTGGTGAACCTGGCTCTGAGTGCGGCTCGGGGACACTCCTCCAAAAGGAAACATCCTTCTCATCAAAAGCAGGGAGAAAAAGGCGAGGTGACTACTGCATGTCAACAAGAGCACATCTAGAGGCTCACTGGTGGAGAGCCAACTCAGTCACGGGGTTAGAAGGACTTGAGCACTTTACTGAAATCAGAAACAACAACAAGGAAGTTTCCCAGTCTAGCTCAGCTCTCTCCTTCCCCAATAACAGTTATCCTCCAGCAGCAGCTGTTTCAGACACCCTCTCAACCCCTCATCCTTCCCAACCCTGCAGTCCGCAGTGTCACCACTGCTGGGGGGGTTTACTCTCTCCAGCCGCCACAGTGTTATTTCACTGCTTGAAGGGCTCAGCAACCCACAAACCTAGAGAGAAGTGTGGAGCTAAAGGACAGAAGGTGTTTCCATTTAAGAGCAGATTCACTGGCGTGATTCCATACGAACAGAAAAGGCTCTCCATCTGTTTAGTGGAACCTGACAAAATGAGAGGTTCTACAGAGGATATTTTTATCTGCCAAACGTACAGAAAAGAGATCTGATTTAGAAACCACGTGCAGCAAATGGTATTTATTGTACCAGCTGCACAAATGCAAAGGTTTAAGTATAGTTGATGAAGGGTGGCTTTGTAACAGTCATCGCCGAGAGTCTGCTGAGAACATATCACGCAGAAGTGACACACCCAGCACCGAGGTTTGCCACTCTTCTTAAACACGAAACCAAGCTCAGTGGCACGTTCCTGCTGTAACACGTTTGTGTTTACGAGCTATGCCAGTCTTATTTGCATTCCTCTGAAATTTCAGTGTTCACTTTGCCCTTTCCCTCCTCTTCACAGCATCCCAGCCTGGCAGCATGGAAGCATTCCTCTGAAATTTCAGTGTTCCCTTTGCCCTTTCCCTCCTCTTCACAGCATCCCAGCCTGGCAGCATGGAACCACCGTGGCAACGCCATCGGGTCGAGCACTGTAAATGCTTCTAGTATCCAAGAGGATCATGGGAGCCCTGTTCTCCAGAACACACCCAGCATCTCAGTGACCCCAGACAGATGTGCTACAGGTTTTCAGTCAGTGCAAAGCTGATGCCACTGAGACAGTTTCGATGTTCAGAGGGTTGATACCTTCCTGTATGATGCAAAGTCTGAGGAAAGCGATAACTGATAGCAGGGGAGTTGGTATTTCATTCTAAACCACTGGAACTGCTTCTGGTGTGATTGGTCCCTCTCCTAAACTTCATTGGTAGTTTCCTGAGGTTCTGCAAAAGCACCCATTCATGGGATCAGGGTACTGGAGCAACTTCCTAACGAAACACGTTTCACGTACAGCATTGCCATACACGGCCAGACCAGAAACAATAGCTACTCACGAGAAAAAAAGAAAATGCTGCACCCACCCCCCAAACTCTGTGTGTGCTCCAGTCACTGTAATAGCTGAGCACTTTAGGGCCTCATTTACACAGCTTAGAGACTTTTTGCTGTAAATTTTGGAAGAACTTGTCAGCTTCTGGTCACCTAGGGTCAATGTAGATATGTATACATATTCACCTGTAAAAAAAAATTAAATTTAAACAAAAGCAAAAGCAAAACAAAACAACCACCAAAAAAAGCCAACCTCAAAATCATCCTAAACATTGCCTTTGTACAGCAAAAGTACAAAGCAGATGTGGTGCTCAGGGACATGGTTCAGCGGTGGACTCGGTATTGTTACACTAATGGTTGGACTCAATGATCTGAAGGGTCTTTTCCAACCTAAACGATGCCATGATTCTATGAGTCTGAACAATCCTCTCTAGCAGACCACAGAGCTTGCTGGACTGTCTACCGTGGTTCTTAATATGGGAGTTTTTCCATATCCTCAGCTTGGAACTGCACCAGACTCAAGAAACGCAGATTTTAAATTATAAGGACCAGTGGCAGTGATACACATTGTGCCACAACGTACAGCACAGTCAGCTTTATTTTGGGAAGTACAAGCAAGCGGTGCTAGACTGCCTGGTATGTCATCTGAGGCAGCGGGAAAGCAAACCAACATCATCACCTCTATTTCAGTACCGCTATTGCAACATCTGAAAATAGGCAGCGCTGGGAAGATGGCTCGCGTCTAGCTCGAGCTTGGATCACACAAAGGCTGATGCTCAAGGTTAACTTTCTGCCTGTGAGCAGCAACTGGGTGGCGTGGATGTGGTGAAAGCACACACCAAAGAGCCCTGGAGGCAGCAGCGGGAGCAGTGTCCGCGGCCCCAGCCAGGAGGCTGACGGCAAGAGAGTGCAAAGTGTATGTTAAAAGGAACAGCTCGTCCAAGCGTCGTTAGCAATGGAAGTGCTCACTGATGTGACCTGCTGGGAAAGGCAGAAGGGAAACAGTGAGAATTGCTGCCGTGCCATTACTGGGGAGGGATATTTAGAGCAGTAATGAAGCCAAATCTTCTGTTTCCAAGAAACAGAATAGTGCAACGTACAGAAATAAATAACCCGTGGAGCAGCGGGCACCTCGCCTTCGCAGTTCTGGAGAGAAAGCAAATTATCAGTTACGCTTGTCTGTCATGAAACCTTCATCTGCTAAAAGAATGATTGACTGAAAGTGTCTACTAAAAATTAACAGTTGGCCAAGCAAAATCGACAGCTCGTGTGCACCCAGCAGCACTGGCAGCACGGCAAAACATTAATGACCTTTTCTGGTGGCCAAAGCATCTGCAGTTAAATCACCTTGGCAGAGGAGATGTCTTACAGGTGTTTCAGCTATAAACGTGCACTGAACTCCCATCTTGCTGGCGACATTCTACGTGGCATTCATTCTGCAGACTTATGAAACTCAGGTGTGGAAGTGCCTATGGAGGGATGTCTAGATTGAGTTGAACACCTAATTCAACTCATCCAGATCATCTAGCGCAGAGATCTAAGGAAGGATTCAGATGGCCACCCAAGTTAACGGGGAATACCTTTTCCACAGACGAAGGGGCCATACACAGGAACACCACCCCTACAACGAGCACGGAGACTCCCCTGAGAAAATGCCTGTGGTGCTTCTGGGTTGGACGTGAACACAGCACAAATAATCTGGATGAAAAAGGAAGGAGTCTAGCCACAGGTGAGAGAACCCTATAAAGGGTAAAGTAGCACAGATAACCCTTCCATGAACAAACCTAGAAAGCTCACATTTTCTTCAAATAAAGCTCCACAGAAGGCGGGGATCAATTAAAAACTAAATTCTCCACAGAGTCTGCAAGGTCTGTCATCTCACAATAGTTACAAAACCTTGTTTAGAGACATTTGCACTTGTGCCCCGCTTTCAGAGGCGGATCTGTGGGGGACAACATCAAAACAAAAAGTTATGGAAATAAAAGCATAATAATGAAGGGTCAGCTTTGAGGTGACAAACTGCACAAACATAGCATCAACCCTTCAAACTTATCAAAATGACAGGGAATAATTTTCTGAAAAATTAATTTGATGGGTTTTAACATTTGAAAGGAAGCTTTATAATCTTCTACATCTTTTGTCCATGAGTATTGCAAATTAAAGATAAATGGAATCTATAAAATAGTGATGAAATTATGTATTTAACTGGTCCTCCAAAGAATTTTTTCAAATTTTCATTTCAGCAAGAAATCCACATATTCAGATGCTACTTTTCCCCAATTTATGTGGTGTTGTCACCACCACACAAAAATACAAACACAAGCAGATACCCCTCCGAAGACACGCACACGCAAGCCTATTTACTTTGGACACGTGTACATTTTGCTGGAAGCTGAACCACATCCATAATACTGAAGCAGTGTTCAAAGGTCTGAAACAACCCTGGTGTACGTGGCTGGTTGTTTTTGACGCGGAGGGAGCACTTCTGCATCTTAATCTCGTTAATTGAGGGTTGAATGACAAATCTCTCACAGCAGAAACGTTTCTGCTTTACCTACTGAAATGTCTTTATCTCAACCCATGGATTTTCTTTGTTTTATCCTTCTGATTCTCTCCCCCATCCCACTGGGGTGGGGGGAGTGAGTGGCTGTGTGGAGCTTAGCTGCCCACCAAGGTTATACCAGGTCAAAGAAGTTCAACACAGAATAAGAAGAGACGACCTCTTTTCATACCTTCCCAGTTCTGTGCTATTGTAAGCGCTGGAAAAGCCTCTAGTATAAGACACCATCTCGGCAGCAGCAGATATTAAGACAAATCTCCAAACGATGTCAGGTTAGTTGTAGACTTGATTATTTTTGAGGAGTTGTGTTGGAATCCACCCCTGGATATATTCCTCCCACATCCACCAACATGTTCCTTAAACCAGAGCTTCCCCAGAGACTTCAGAAAACATCAGAGTAACATAAGCCAGAACTTATACAGGTCGAACCCTGCACCGCTCAGTCAAGAGGTTTACGCCATTTCTGTAAGACAACAGTCTTTTGTCGTACAAAGTTACCAGAATGAGGGCAAGGAACCAACCCCCGCCTCAAAAGGCGGAACAAATCATTTTTCCTTTTGACGTATCCCAGGACTTCACGACATGAAACGCATGACACCCAACCTGCTGTCTCTCCTTTATCGTGTTCTCTGAATAGCCTTAAACACCATAAATGCAAATTACAGCCTTCGAAGCGACTGAAGGGTAAGGAAGAAGGAAAACAGAGAATGTAAGCCTCATCCCAATACAATCAGCACAGTAGCACTAGCCATCCACCTTCTGGTTTATTTTTTGGACAAAGTTCTTGATTTCAGATGAATCATCTTTTGAGAAGGTCTTAAAGGTTACGAGGCCAAAATGTTAACGGACCAAAAAGTGGGACCCAAAGATTTCCACGGACATCTACAGTGAGTAGGATCAGACGTAAGTCAAGAGCTGTGGTCTCTACTGGAAACATAGAAGATGGGAAAGTCACATGAAGGGAAGCATGATAAGACCCACGGAATATCAGTGTGAAGTGAGGACCCATTTCCTCTGAGTTCCTCTAAAAATTCAAGCTGTAACTGGGTCTGTGTATCATAGAGATATCTAGAATTACAGTCATCCAGTCATCCTGGATAGTGCTGTAATTCTAGCCAAACCCTGTCAGGAGACTACAACACCAGGCATCGCTTCAGCCGGGTCACGGCAGAAAAACCTGCTATTTCAACCAATTAGTTTTATATATGAAAGCAAAGTAATAATTAAATAAAATTCTTCCTCAGGTCCACAAATAAAAACACGCATTCCCATCAAGCTCAAAAGCTGCACCCAAGCAATTATAAAGGTGTCATCTGGGGATTTTTCAAGGAAATAATATCCAAAAGAGAGCTAGTTTCACTGCCTTCCACCTCTGCTTGGGGTAGGTCACTTCAGACTGAACTGACATCGTCATCCACTCCGCAGTTCAGTGAAATTACACACACATGAAATCCTCCAAAGCATTTCACGCCATCTGTTTGGGATACTTCGTGTGAACGTATTTGGGGGTGAAGTTAGTAATTATAGGGCACAGATATTAACATATCGGACTAATTAACAGCATCTTCTGGAAAAGAGACAAGGAGTATATCCACCTACAAACCTTCAGGGTTTCCTGTTCCCCCAGCTATAAATACAGAGCGTCCAGTATGGCTCTCCTGGGGGCCTTTGGTCGATCTTCTTTCCCCTCTAGAAGATGTTATCTGCACTGTGAAAGACCGTGAGCCCGAGAAAAGACTCAGCCATTGCAGGGTCTGTGGTCTGGTTCCCCACATCCATGCTGCAGGCTGGAGTGCACCAGCACGTCAGCAATACACCCTCACTGTCGCGAGGGTTCAAAGTGCAGCATGCACACAGCTCACATGGCGTTGGACATCAGAAAACTGTAACAGACTTAGAACTTGTTAACCTTGGATCCTTCTAAAGGAAAAGCATTTAACGTCTGCTCCATACAAGATCCTAGTTTAGGATGAAATCGGGCTTTGGACATTAGCTGTAACAATTAGAACTTTACTGGCTACGAAGAGGAGAGCGCTATAATACGGACCCCCATTGCTAATGAGAAGACTCAGAGCTGAATAGTCCAGACCCTTCTGGAGATTCTGCAATTGTCATGGAAGACAAAAAGAAACTGGAGTGATTAGAAGCACCACGTTGATGATCCACCTCATTGAGAAAAGTACATCAGCCCATGCTACGTAAAAAAAGTGAACTTTAGTCCCTAGTACGTCAGGTTAAGCCTGAGTCTGAGCTTATGTCCAGCTGGTCTGAACATGAAGCAGCTTACGGGTGCACTGTGCGATAAGCCCATGCTCAAAGCAGAGTGCAGGTTCATGGGATATTGAAGGACACTGCAGAAGGAGCTATTGTCACAAGCATCATGAGAAGGTACGTTCTAGAAAAGCTACATCTTGGATTCTCTCCATAGAACAATCAACCCTTTACCTTTTTGATCAGTGATCCCTTACAATGATGGGGCAATAGAAGAGGCTTCTGTGACCTCCCCCCTTTGCATACTGAAATGCTGTCATAGCAGCTGCAGTCAGCTGGAGAAGACACCCTGTGTTCACGCATCACGTAAATAGCCCAGAAAAGTACTTTTTGTCAACAATTGAGAAATAATTGTATGCCAACTTCTAAGAAAGCCAGACATGACCTTTTTTTTGCAATAGAAGCTCTGAACAAGGCAAAACACATCATGAATTAATGGCAAGTTTTACAATACTACTTACAAAAATATTCAAAAGGCAAAGAAGACCTGAAAGATAGATCCGAAATTGCAGGAGGTTTCACAGAAACTCATCTATCTTCCCTTTGTTTCAGGCTAGAGGATGGAATAGGTGGTCATTAAAATTTATACAAGCAAAGATGCCACTTGAGGCAGAGTTGTGCCCTGGATCACAACAGCACAAGTTGCAGGACTCAAGCTAGATGGATAACGCAGGTCAACACACCCATTTAACTGCCTCTTCATTTGCGTGTAAGGCAACACAACTTTCAGCCTTCAGTCTGACCAGCTTATCCAGATGAGCTCACTGTCCTTAACGAACGGATACAGTCAGAGTAAACCACAACTGATCTGATACAGCACACAGAAAGACTGTTAATTCCTTGGGCCTCATTTCCTTCGTCATTTCTCAGGGCTGCAGAACGGGCTGATGATAATGTCTGTGTTCTTACAAGACATTTTAAACTCCTCCCTCCATGAAGAAAAGCCTTTTGTCCTAACCTAAAAAGTTACAGTCAGGTTTTGGAGACCCTCAGCTTTAGGGCTGGGATCACGAAACAGCGATCAAGTGGTGAAGTTTGGCAGTTGCTGGGTTCTGAACTGAAGGACTGGTGTTTCTCACGGTAAGTACTCCACTTGTCTGGTTCAAATAATCCAAGCTTCATCCCGTCATCAAGCCTGGTCAGAGCACCCCCGTTTCTACCATGAATGCCACACAGGGGCTGGATTTTACCAGCACATCCACCTATCTTCACCTACCCAGCCTGGACGGCCCATGCCGCGCTTGGAGAAATGCAGCCAGCCTCTGGCAGCGAGTCCGCACCAGCGTGGATACCGACCCTGTAACCGTGTGAACCCTCAGCGATGATATCCGTCAGCCAATACTGCCAGTTCAACAGATCGAATCACAACAAAGGACTGTCCTTAGTTCACCTGAAGCTCCTTCAAGGTGACTATAATTCAAACTTTTCTTTCCCTGTCACACCACTGCACAGTGCTGCCAACGAAAACCCAAGGCTGGAGGCACTATGTTGATC
>NW_010424112.1:5155-12106 GCF_000710305.1 Buceros rhinoceros silvestris | reverse complement strand
ATCCTACAGTAACAAGAAGCCAACAAGGGATGGAGAAATAAATACCTGTGACATTGGTGCGGGCTGACAAAGCTTCGCAGTACTTTTCCAGCAGGACAGACAAGGGCAGGTTCACCGAAGTTTCACAGTGGAGAACTATCTGGAGGAACAGATGAAAACAAAGCAAAACAAGCAGTAAAGCAGCAGCACAGGACAGATTTTCTCATTCACGAATACCACAACCCCCAGCACTTCCATAGCAGTTCCCATTCACAAGTGGTTCAGATACAGACATCCCCTCATGACAGAGATTTACAGTTTCACTTGCTTAGATCCACGACACCACCTATTCTGGACCTCTTCTTGCGGGAGCTACTCACAGAACCACAGAATGGGGGGGCTGGAAGGGACCTCTAGAGATCATCTGGTCAGACTGCCCTGCCATAACAGGTTCACCCTGAGCAGGTTGCACAGGGTCATGTCCAGGTGGGTTTTGAAAGTCCCCAGAGAAGGAGACTCCACAACCTCTCTTGGCAGCCTGTTCCAGGGCTCCGTCACCCTCAGAGGAAAGAAGTTTCTCCTCATGTTTAGCTGGAATTTCCTGTATTCTAGTTTGCGCCCATTGCCCCTTGTCCTGTTGCTGGGCACCGCTGAGAAGAGTTTCCCCATCCTCCTGACACTGTCCTTCAGATATTGTTAAGCATTGATCAGACAGATCCCCCAGGTCCCCCTCTCAGCCTTCTCTTCTCCAGGCTAGAGAGCCCCAGGTTTCTCAGCTCCTCCTCACGAGAGAGGTGCTCCAGTCCTCCAATCATCTTCGCAGCCTCCGCTGGACTCTCTCCAGTAGTCCCTCACCTCTCTTGAACTGGGGATCCCAGAACTGGACACAGCACTCCAGGCACGGCCTGCTCCAGCCAAGCCTGCCAGAAAGCAGACCCAGTAGTGGTCATGTCTCATGTCAGACCCCGTCCTGTGAGTTGACATAGCAGAGGCATTTCTTCCCATCTACCCCTCCGCCCCTCTGCTACTCGCAGGCCAGAGCGCTGTCTCACTTCAAAGAAGAAACCCGAGACATCTCCGTGTACTGTAAATACACCGCGTGTTCAGCTGTCCGCTCGGTAAGATGATGGGAAGGAACAGGCGGACGGAGGTCAAGCCTAGCGCAGCGTGTGTGGGGACAAGAAAGGTGAAGTGTCACATTAGGTTTAGGGTCAACGTAGGTTCATTTGGCTAGAGGGAGAAGCACCATCCACATATTATGCTACTTTTGCTTTCATTTTCTCTCCTCTAACCTCACCCAACAACTTTCCTGAGTGTGATACATTAAAAATTACATTTGAAGCAGACAAAGCCAAAAAGTCTAAAAAATACTCTTAAAAATAGTAAAGAACAGCAAAAAAAGCATCATTTAAGTAATGTAGGCATTAAAGAAAAATAACTGGGCCCGTTATTATATAACTCACTGTATATATATGTTGACATACTAGTTGCTTTGAGTAACTAATGAACTACTTTATTCAAACTGCATTTCTCTAAAGATGGATACTATTCCATGACCTCTTCCCACCAAATCAGTTCTACGTGTCTTGCACATCTACCTGAAGAATGCACAGAAACATCTATCTTACTTCTCTGAGCCACTGCAGACATCTGTGAACGAATAAAAATAATGCACCGAGCCAGAGATTAAGGCAAAAAGGAGTCCTTTATTTCCCAAGAGCAGTGCACCAACAGTCTGCAGGCCACTTCTGACTCTTCAGAACAACGTAACGAATCTTTGGTCAACTTCCTGTTCACACCTGCGAGGACTTTCAGAAAAGCAGTGGGTGGATTGTTCTAGTACGTCACTGTCTGCATCTCTCACGGTCATTTTATTAGACCTTTCCCCTTGGCCATGGTCACTGCTCTTCAGTAACCCACGAAAGGCCTTCGCCTCTGTCAGAGACCATGCAACTACGAGACACAGTCAGGGGAACTCACCGTAAGGTCACCTCTAGACATGGGAAGGGCAGATGAAAAGGGCGATGCCCTAAGAGTTCCATATCGCTACGTTACATCATTGGGAGCTGCAAGACGCTACAGCTACAAACACACACTACAAGAGCAGTGCGTGCTTCTCTGCAAAGGGAAGGGCTCCAATCCCACAAATGTTTATTTGTGAAGAATTGGTTCTTTGTCACACGAGTATTGTCATAAATAACACCATAAAACCACACATGCCACATTATGTGATATATGTGGCACGCCTCAGCGGATCCATATGGAGAGCTCTGGGCACAGACAAATATGTCATCCATCACAGCCTTGCCTCCTCGCAGTTCCTACCAGAATTTGTGGTTATTTCATGCAGATTAGAGGGGACTTGTAACATAATTTTAAGAAGAAATAACAGAGTTGTGGTTTGAAAGAATACAAAGCGCTGATGTATACATCTCACTGTATCTATGTACGCATATAAAAGAAATAAACACTGGCACTGTAATTCACCTGCATTGGAGAGGAGGTTTTTCTCTCGAACGTGTAAGAGAGGGCTCAGTAATATAAACAAGAGCCACAAATCTATGACTGGGATCCAAACACATCAGTATAGGCATGGGGCTACAACAGGGATACAACGGGCAGCGCCCTGTAACTCCGGGATCTAGCGACAAGCAGCAGCAGAGAGGATGAAGGCAGCACGACGGACCACCGAAGGGAAGAGCTGAATTGGGGAAGGATGACACATGGCAGTGCAACATCTGCTGCCAAGATGGGGGAGGTAAGCTCGGAGGCAGCAAACGCTGCCAAACATGGCCAGATGCATACGCTCCACTTTCCCATTCTCACACAAGAATTCCCAGATACCACATTCTCGCTGTCCAATCAAAGCCAGCTTTTCGAGAAAGCGGTCACGCCTCCCTGTAAAACATCTGCTGGTGGCATGCTGCACCACAGCAGAGGTGCCGACATCCGAGACACACTCTCAGAGCAAAAATTCTCCCTTTCAACAAAGCAGTATCCAGTACTTACGAGGCCCTAGCAGAATGCATCCTGTGGAAATCTAAGAGCATCTCAGAGAGCCACTGACAGAACACCAGCGGAGTTGACCTCAGACTCCCAAACAGAGAGAGCAACAGCCCAGCCAATCGCCCGGGGATTCCTTTGCAAGTCAGGAAGAGAAGCAGGAATTTTTCAGATGCAGTTCATCTGCCGTATTTCAAATCATTAAACTGAAATGAACCGCTGCCCTCCGGTGACTGCGTTAGCTGGGTCTCAGCCACTACAAGGACAGAGTAACCCAGATGAATCCTTCCTAAATCTTCTTTAGACTCTGTATACAAAAGGAGAGGTAAAAGCCTTCTTAGAGGTGATGGCTACAGAAGACAAGATCATGTCACCACCTTATAAAATTTCCTGGCGTACTGCAGTTTTCCTTGTTTCACTGAGCAAGATGAAGCGACCTTCCAACACCAAACAGTTTTGTCCTTATTGTCACACAGAAATGATGTCTCAGTCTACACTAGCCATCAGGGTTCCTTATAAAGTCACAACCCTTTCTCCTCCTGAGCAGACATCTATGGTCATGGCATGGAGCATGTCTGCAGGATGCTTATTCCTCCCTTTCATTCCCATGAGGCAGAGCACTGCTGTTAAGACTCCTGCCACCCCACCTCCCAGGGGCTTCTGCAAAACTCCGGGAGTGCTGAGGCCTTAAACTCTACCTCCTGTCAACATCAGCTGTTTGTTAGAGGAATACTCCTGGCTCAAAGGTAATCTGATGAAGCCACACTCTCAAAATGCACCATGTCTACCATGAGACGGAGTGTTCACCTGAATGTTTGGGAAGGGCCATCTCAGCAGTGGAAATACAATTAGTGAAAGAGCTTGGATGCAAACCCCGCACTTCCTTGACAAAAGCCGCTCTGGTCAAGTACAGCCAGGGACCTTCCAGGTCAGGTGGGCATCTGGCTTGGTTTGCAGGGGTTCCTGCCATCACCAATGTGTGAAAATAGGTGCTTCGGGAAAAGCACCAGGTATTCAGTGAGATGCACTCATAATAAATGCCAACACCCATCTGAGCAGCCCTTTCTCTCTAACAAGGGATGGCAATACATGGGAGAGGATGAGGACAGCCGGGACACTCGCTGACTACTCATCAGCTGGAGGAATATGCACAACCAGGAGAGTGAAGACAACTACTGAAGGAGGAAAACAGAACAGCCTAGGAGACAGGAGGAGAAGGGATTCATTTGTGTGGTCAGGATGGATTTATATCCACTGTCGTGTACGAAGTAACCACACAAGACGTATGCAAAAGATATGCTAATTAAAGGACAATGCTAAGAGGGCCAGCACGGTGGCAATACTTTGCTTGCTGAAGAACCAAACCGGTCAGCCCTCTGCTTTCGCAGCACAGTGACCTAACTTTTGCTAGTGCAGCACCATTTGGCAGTGTTCAATTGCTCGGCTCTGCTTCACCGGAAGAATAATTTCCGTTTGTGATAAAAGGCCTAAACACACGTTTTCACAGGATCCTGCAGCCTGAGCCAGCTAAGGTTACAGCAGAAGGAATGACAGTTCAAGAGAAACTGTCTCCTTTTCAGGTCATCCGTAAGCTCCTTTAACTCCCTGCCATTCCTTGTATCCAAGTTAATCCAAGCAGCCAGATAAAACAGTGCTACCGGTTCAGTACCAGCGATCCAGGAAACATTGCTCTATGACCTTAGAGGCCAGCGTGTATCCTGCAGCTCTTCCAGGAAGACTGGAGAAAGAGAATGGAAGTCTGCATGGAATGAGAAGCAGGGCCTCGGTTCAGTAAATCAGCTAACACATGCCTAGTTCCAAGTGTGAAATTAAATTCATCTTTATTCAGGAATAAATTAAAAAAACCTCAAGCATCTGCTACACTGAGCCCACCACTGAACTTCACTGTTGTCTTTGAAAGTTGGAGCTCTGCCTTCACTAAGCATCTGCCTACGTGGTCTGCTCAGTAAGGGTGGAGAGGGGAGGTTCTTCATCCCCTGAGAACTGGGCATGTGCTAAGGGCTTCTCTCAGTCACAGCATACAACGCAAAATAGTTTAAGGCCACCCATGAGCTGGACTTGTCCAAGCAAGACTCCATGCCCTTCCAAAGCAACACAGATATCAAACAGGAGCAAAATGGCACTTGAATCACAGGCTCCAGCTGCCTTCAAATAACATTGTTTAATATTATTTAATAGTGACTTTCCAATTTCACATTCTTAAAGAGTGTTGTTCTTCACTGGATACCATATTCAGAATCTGGAAGGGGAGCAAGCCCTTCAGAGGACTCCTGCCTTCACATCTGCCCCTCTCCTAAACCCATGGCTAATCCTTGCCCACCCCTTCCACCCAGTTCACATTACTAAGAACACCCTCAGGAGCTCAGGTGTGATTCACCTGACTCCCCTCTTTCAGAAGGCATTGCTTTAGGCTCCCTCATAGCAGGAGGAGGAAGCACTTTCAAGGAACAACCCATCACATCTGCATTAATATTTAGGATGAGATGACTTATGCACTGGAGACACACGGGGAACCCAGAGTAGCTCAAGTTTACAAGTCACATTCACCCCAGTGAATGCCGGTTGCTCAGGTACACCTGCTTGGCAAACCTGTATCTACCTGACCAGCCTCTGCAAAGATCCACCCATGCATCGTTACCACACTGCCACTACGCTTCAAGAACTCGCCTCACACACTCTCCCAATTCTAGCTCATCAAATGTGAGCTCCTGATCTCTGTTTTTCAGGTTTCTGACAGCATGCTCCCACCCAAGACCAGGCAAAACCCGACCTCCCACTCTGGATGAAGACTTTAATCAGCTGGTGATACCTGCTCTCACTGTCCACGGAATGTCCCCAATGGCACCTCTATATCCTCCATAAAATGTTCCTTTGACCCAAACTTCGTGACAGCTCACTGCTGATGACCAGTGCCACCTCATGTCTCATTTTTCATTCTCTTTATCTATTGTTTCTGCCTTAAACTGCTAACTCTTGGGCTGGAGCCTGTGTTCGGTATTTGAAAAGCACATCTCACAGTGAAATAACTCCAGGACTGGAACGGGAGAAGGTCTAACAACAGTCTTTTGCTACCTGAAGGGGAATTACAGAGGAGCCAGACTCTCCTCGGAAGAGGTTCAGAGGTGTTGTGGAATCTCCATCTTCACAGATTTTCACAACCAAACTGGACAAGACAAACTGAGTGACACAATCTGGTTTTGGAATTAGCCCTGCTTTGAGAAGGAGGCTGGACGAGAGACCTTGACTGACATATAAGCCCTATGGCAAAAAAGAATAACAGATCACAGTTACTCCCAACCCCTTTCTATTGGCAATGCTGCAATGAACAGTTTACAGACTGCATCTTGAACAACAACCAGCAACCAAGAGGCTTTGAGGGGGTTTTCACTCATTTTTCTAGTATTTTTGACTGTTTCCATAATCGTTATTCAAATATTAAAATGCAAAACACTGTAAAAAGGTATTTTAAAATTATTTTTATATTTAAAGACAGAATTGTCTTTTAAAATCTTTTTTCTGTCCAGACAAAGGAAATACTGGAAGTCTGATAAGATTTGAAAATATTAAAAGACCCTTGTTTTGAGAAAGCAAGGGTTTGTTAAACCTGGAAAGGTCTCAAGTTCCAGATGGACTAAAGAGCTGATCTGGCAGGAGGCAGGATGAGGAAAGGTCCGCGCTGCATCTGACTGGGAGGTCACCTAGGCAAAACCCTGTCCTGTGCTCTGAGACAGCATTCTCGTCAGCCAGAAGGACAACGCTGGCCTTCCCCTCTCTTGAGAAGAGAGGGAGCAGGCTGGTCCCTGGACATCCTCGCCCCAAAGCAAGGACACGGCAGGAACACAGCGCTCCTCTAAGCAGTCCTGGGGACTGCAACTGCAGAACGGTTACGCCTCTGACAGCCACACCGCAAAGCACAGCCGCTGGTGCCGGCTCGCGGGCGCACACTCC
>NW_010424112.1:0-5124 GCF_000710305.1 Buceros rhinoceros silvestris | reverse complement strand
GCCCCCCAGCCCACCCCCCCCGAAAAGCCCAGCCGCTGGTGCCGGCTCGCGGGCCACCTCTCCACTTGTGCTGGCACAAGCCTCCTGGAACCCAAGCTATGCCTGGGCTGCGGGAGTCTGCCGCTGCCACTCAAAGGGAATGGAACTCTAGTCCCCGCACAGAGACGCCTGCTAGCAGAGCCTGGCTGGCAGCCCCGCAGGCAACCTGCTTGGACTCATCAGCACGCTTCCTTTCACTCACTTCGCCTGCCTTCCTTCCTCCTTCCCACTGGAAGAGCCACCCTTGCTGGAGGAGAGCACTCCCAGAACTATGGCAGCGCAGAGGTGACAGCGCTCAGAAGCCTCCCGTGCTCCAGGGACCTGGGGGACAGCACAAGTCGCTGTCTTGTGG
This sequence comes from Buceros rhinoceros silvestris, assembly GCF_000710305.1. Classification (NCBI taxonomy): domain Eukaryota; kingdom Metazoa; phylum Chordata; class Aves; order Bucerotiformes; family Bucerotidae; genus Buceros; species Buceros rhinoceros. The sequence goes on along the minus strand of NW_010424112.1, from coordinate 4,733 downwards.
CCCTCAGAGGCAGGCGGCTCCTCTCCAGCTCTCCGGCACCTCAGCTGCTATCACCAGGGCAGGGGTTTAGCATTGCAGTGGGGACAGCTCGTGTATTTTAATCTCCATCTGCACTGCTCACTATTTACTCTCCCTGCATACACAGCCCAGAGTGGGGAGTCGTTCAGCCAGGATTACGCAGACGTTTACAGAGCTTTAATTAGTTTCACTTTCTTACAGCTCTGTTGAAGAAGTACTTTTCATCTCATGAAGTACCAAATGGATTTTCTTTCTTATTTAGTGAAAACAAGCCGCGTTTCTGTACAAACACATGCCGTCTAGCTGATCGTTCCCAGCGAAGGACGGCTTCCAAGTTCCCCACCCGTAGCTCCACAGGGGAGCCTTCAGTCTGGGGAACGAGACACGCATGGGAAGGAGCACCACGCTCCCACACCTGGCTCTCAGCGTGGGCTCACTTGCACAGCAATGAGGCTCTCGTGAGGTCACGACAGGGTGTTGAAACCCATCTCCGTGAAGCGGCTGTCCCAGAACACCTCCGTCCCCGCCACAGCACTTCCCAAACAGCACAGCCTGTGCAGAGCCAGCAGAACTCCTGCTCGTGAGAGCCAACCCAAATGACCCCAGAGCCAGAGAACGGGTTGGCGTTCTTACACACGCACGAGACGCCATATGTCAAAGAGCGCTGCAGGAAGCGCCCGACCATTACCCCCACACCGGAACTGGAAATGACATTTTCATACATTTGGCCATGACTGCAGCCGCTCATCTGAAGCGCTTGTCAGGCGAGCAATCGCCACGGGAAGTGACCACTTTCTATCCGTCTTGTAATAAGGGCCACGGCAAAATTTATCCAACTCTTCAGAGAAAAATACAACACAAAGCTCTTCACCCAACACTCACCAGCTCAGAAAAGCTATTTAAAAAAAAAAATGATCAGCAGGTAAAGAAAGTGATTCTGTGTAAGGAAATAGTTTGATGCAGCCAAGCAGCCCGAAGTGTTCAGCTGTCAAGGCTGGTTGATATGAATAGAGAGATGAGGCGGCAAAGCCAACGTTCCTGCAGAGCTTTGATGCGTCTCGGTGGGTGTCTACAGGAGGCGGGGAGGTCCCTGGGGCTCGCTGGACAGCTCCAGCCTTACATCCCAGAACGGGGATGGCCCTCCACAGAACGGGTGCTGGTTGAAAGAACGAACACATACATGACTTGACCTATTTGTTTCGATTTTATAGACAGTGTGAAGAGTGAATGCCTGCAGAAATGTCATTCAGTAGATAAAATTTTAATCTAAATTTTAATATAAACTTTTCCCCAAAGCCTCCTTCTTGGGTTTGCAGTGCTGCAAGCCTCAAATAAGCTAAAAAGGATCAGATGCAGCAGCGCATGTAGCCTGGTTTCACCACCCACATTTCCTCACCTCCCCTCCTTCCCCCAAAATAAAATCTGCAGAACTATTAAAAAACCCAGAAAGGCACAAAATGTTTGCTCTAATGTAATATTTTTAAAATATTTGGGTTACTGATATATAGGGCAAAGTGAAAATTAAAAAAAAAAAAAACAAACACCCTTCCTTTAAAGTCGATATTATCCACTGCCCTGTTCTCCTCACGGGGAATCTCTCAGATCATCACATCACCGGCAGGATCCTGCAGTAATCTCTAACACAAAGACAGCTGAGGGCTGGATTCAACACCAGAGACATTTGCCTTGGAGGGAAATGCCTCCCTCGCTGGGCACCATGAGCGGTGTGGGTGCAGCTTGCTCCATCTAAGCCAATAAACCAACCCACGCAAAGGTCTGGTTTAAGTACTTAATCATTTATACTGTTAAATTTTTCGAATGGTTCCTGGCCACGTTTTTGCCCCAGGCAATCTAACAGCATCTCACACAGTCCCCAGAACGACCCGGGAGCCCGGCTGCGCCATGGACCATTCCCAAAGGGCAGTTCGCACACAGTCTCCTCATCTTAGAAGCCGAAGGAGCTTAACGGCACAGGCGCTCTCTGGCATTTGGCCTGAAGAGCTGTCCTGGCAACCTCAAGAGCTGTCACCTTTGAGACTGAAGCTAAACAGGAGTGCACCTGATGGTGCCCTCTCTGCAGGGAGATCCCTGCACTGTCTTCCTCCACCAGCTTCAGCAGAGGCACGCGAGCAGCGGGGCAGGCACAGCCATGCTCTGGTTTGACATATGAAGACCACAGAGGACTTGATGATTATTTCTCCTCCACTCTTGGCAGAATAATAACATGTAAGCAGATGCCTTATATGAACAAAAGCTAAAGGCTGCTTTCTTCCTAGCTGAGGGCGGCTATGAATATCACTGAAACGTTTCATGGCAAAACGACCGGTCAGCCAACATCAGCAGTTCCTCCTGGCGTACCACCACCTCCTCCAAACACCCAGTAATTACCGCAGGATGGCCACAGACGTAAGCCCTGCCAGAGCACCACACCAGGAAAGGCTGCTGGGGAGGAGATGTGTATGCTGCATTACCGCACAGCAGGACCGAATGTTGAGAGTCTCGGGTCAGGGTTATTACTGAACCTGTCACCACTGGCTGATCTACTCAAACTGCTCTGCCCACTTCAACAGCTCCAGGAGAGCGTATGAATTACAGCAAGCTCTGCTTCCGTGGCTGATGAATAATCCCCCCGCCTCCGCATTACACCAACTCAGCAAGGACTCTGTATCAAGATGCCGAAAGATTAATTTGCCTTTTGTTTTACAGTTTGTTTGTTTTTCACATTCAAGTAAACACATTTGGCAGCATATCATATGTTCAGAAACCCTTCAAGAGCACATAAACCTTGGAGCCGGCTGCACAAGGCTTCACCCTGGCGCTGACCAGCCCTGTGAAACGTGACAGGTCATTTGCACCAGCATTTTCACGCGGCAGATCTAATTCTACACTAGAAAGTTGCCTCATTTCCTAAGTGTTGCAGACTTGCAGTTCCTGTAAGACGCAATGGCTCAGCTGCTGTGAAAACTTGAGTCCCCTTAGTCGGGTAAGGGCCTGCTCCCCCGAGCAGCTCTGCCTCTTCCCAAATCCACACACGTGAGTAGAGCCATTGACTTCGGGTCAAGTTTCAAGTTCAACAGAAACTTAAGAGCTTTGGATTCGAGCCAAAGATGTAAAACATTGCTCGGAAGCTTCTCGGGTCCCACTGCAGAGCAGAGACGCAGCAATGTTCACGGATGAAAACACCCCCCAAAAGCACAGTAAAAGCTCTGCTTTTGCTGCAGCCGGAGCAACAAGAGCTGCTCTACAGCCAGGCTGGAGATCGTCTCCCACAGCATCGCTCCCACACACCGCACCGGCGAACACCAGTCTGTCGGACAGAGACATGCTACCTCCAGACGAGCTCCTCTCTACAAGCACACGTTTCTCTCGGATTAAACATGTTTTATGGAAACTGGACATTTCCGTTCTTATCCTGCGCTACTTTTCTTTCTTCCAAGGCAGCTATTTTGGTTTTGAAGCAGCAACAGAACTACCAAAATTTACAGAAATAATTCAAATGCAAGTTTACAGGGAAGTGCAGAACTGTCCCTAGATTACATCCACAAAGGGAGGCACGACAGGTTTCTGATTCATTGAAAAGAATTCGTCTGGCAGCTCTTGGTACCTGGTGCTTTCCATAACCTCACTGGCAAGAAGTTCCTCTCTTTAAACATAAACTGAAATATTTTTATGGACCAAAAGAAATCAATAGGAGACAAGACAGCCTGAAAGAGAAGAGGGACTAAGAAACAAAGATGAGGAAGAGCTGGTTTGGGGTTGAAGCCAGCAAGTGTGTAGACCCAGGCCATTCTGACCCCATGTTCACTGACCTCTGACTGGGGAAAAAAGACATTGGCAGAGCTGAGGAAAAACTCCATCTTCTAAGAAAGCTACTGCAAAGCTTTTAAGATTAAATTGTTTCTTGCCTTTGGAGCCTGTTGCTTTCCCTGAGCTGGCTTCCCCCGTCTTTGTAAATCAGATAGAGAGGGGGAAAAAAAGCCATCCACAGAAGATAAGGAAATAAACAAGTTTTCTCCCTTCATCTAAGGGAATGTTAAAGGTGGGCCAATTACCCCATAGTCCAGACGGACCACTACCACTTCCTTCATGTGGTGGGGAGAGCTTTTACAAATTCTGCTCAAGATCCGCACACCTCCTGCAGAACTGCTCACATCCGTTTTGACTTGTCACACACTAAAACTACCACCTAAAACAAACGAGCCACCAAAGAAGTCAGTCTGACCGAGGAGCGCGGGCTGGGAAAGCTGTCTCAAGTCCAGTCTGACACCAGCCAATCTTATCTCCACCTCAGCCCAGCATCACCCAGGGGGAAGACTGTGATGAAGGACCACAGGGAGAAGAGAAACGCGGAACAAACCCTTGGATTGACGCCCTTTGCCATCGCAGTTTGCTGATCCCTGTGGTGAAAGAGCAATCGATACCGAGCACATGCTGCAAAGAGAGGCATCAGGGTGAGAGACCGGAGAAAACCGGCACCAGCCAGGGCCACCCACTGCCCTGCCAAACTGGGTGGTGGCAGGAAACCCCCTTTCTTAGGGGGTCCCTGCGCTGGACCATTTCTGGAGAGGAAAGGGGACAGAGAGGCGGCTATTGCATAGAGAAGGGGACAGCAAGAAGGGCCATGGTTCAGCCCAGGGGCTCTGAGGGGACCCAGAGGTGAGCGCCTACGGGAAGAGGGTGTTTCCACACCTGGAGATGGGCAGGACCTGCGAGGG
>NW_010424111.1:7493-8296 GCF_000710305.1 Buceros rhinoceros silvestris | reverse complement strand
TTGTCTCGCAGGATTGCCCACTGGCGTCAGACACCATTCAAGTTGCTAGTGTGTCAAAGCCGCTCCAACACAGAGCAAACAGATGGGTCATGTCCCCACCCTTGCTAGGGAACGAGAATAATACAGATTAGCATGACAGGCAGTGTCGGATGTACATAGGTCGTCCGTTCACTGGTACCGATGAGATGATGAGTTTAAATCCATAACAAGAATTTTCTCCTTTCATACAGAGCTTCTGAGCCATTTGCCATGAAACCAACAGTTTTCAGTGAACAGTTTTCATTTTGTGACTGATAAATTGGATCCTTTCACTCCACATCTGTTGAGCCAAAGGCTCTGGAAAGGATGTAGATTTTCACCTGAGGGGATCCTTTGTTGGCAATGGTGTGCCTGGCTAGTACGCAAAATATATGGAAATTAATATGGTCCTTGTATTGAGAAGACTGGAATCAGAACAGACAAATCTAGAGAGATGGTGTCCATTGGGAGGCCTGGAGAGTATTTGTTTAAATCTTTTCATTCTTGCATGAAAGTTGTTTTTCATCATGGATGATGGATACTACACTGTAATGATGATACAGTTTTATCTGAACGCACTATAAACTCTAAATGTGGTAGAGAATCATTTTATTCACAAAGGCACGGAATCAGTCACAGACTTGTGGGGTTGGAAGGGACCTCTGGGGCTCACCCAGCCCAACCCCCTGCCAGAGCAGGGTCACCAGAGCAGGTGCCCAGGGTGGCGTCCAGGCGGGTTTGGGATCTCTCCAGAGCAGGAGAATCCACCACCTCTCTGGGCAGCC
>NW_010424111.1:7219-7431 GCF_000710305.1 Buceros rhinoceros silvestris | reverse complement strand
GTGGGGCTCCCCCGAGAAGGGGAGCCCCCCCCGCCTCTCTGGGCAGCCGGGGCCAGGGCTCTGCCACCCGCACAGCAAAGACTTTTTTCCCCCACATTCAGGCAGAACTTCCCACGTTCCAGCTTGTGCCTGTTGCTGCTTGTCCTGTCACTGGGCACCACTGAGAAGAGTCTGTCCCCATCCTGCTGACACCCCCCCCCCCCCCCCCTCTC
>NW_010424111.1:0-7125 GCF_000710305.1 Buceros rhinoceros silvestris | reverse complement strand
CCCCCCCCCCCCCCCCCCCGCCGCCTTTAGCTACTGATCAGTATTATAAACAGTATTTACTCCTTTATTTGTATCAGGAGTTGTGTTTGTATCCTGAGACAAGATTTCAAAAGTTTTAACTAAAAGGTTATTGCAAAGTTTGTAATCTGAGCCCAGGTCAGCATCTTCTAATTCTGTTTTGAATGGCTTCACATTCAAATGTGAATTCAAAATTATTAAATAACATTGCTCAGTTAGGAGGTGAAGCAGTCAGGTGATGACAAACTACAGTGGATGCTAAAGACATTAAAGAACATCGATTCTCCCAGTTTTCTTTCTTTAACCATGTTTTATGAACGTTCATTTTTAATGGTCCATAGTAGATCTCAGTTCCCTCTTCAACATAAAACTTACGGAAAACCTCTTGTTCCAGAATCGTGAAAATTCTGAGACAGCAGCCAGGGGAAATCTAACAAAACCCCAACTTTATTTGAGAAAAATATTATCGAACCATTAATTTTATAGGTCCTCTAATGTCCTTATTAGAAGCAGACATATTAGGAATATAGGACAGCAGAATGCATGCCCCAAACATGTAAAAGATAAATATTTAAAAGAGCAGGTGCCCACTTCAGCAGCTGTTTGGAGTACTGGAATGTGATGAATCTTCAAGTGCTCTGTGCAAAGCTATGATCTCGACCACTTCATGATTCTGTGACGCCACAATTCTTCTTTTTGCAGACTTGTCTTGAGATGTCTTAGAGATGTCATAGACTTCTTGTGTTTTGTGGCCACGTCCAGGTCTTAAGTGTCCTCCGGTGAACACAAAAGCCCTGCAGCAAGGCAGGCTGGGTTCAGAAGCCAGCGCGGAAGACAAGCAGCGTGTTCCCAGCAGGTTCTTACTATTCCCTTTATCTCAGCGCATCCAGAGGGAGCCCTGTGTGGCCCACAGCTATGACAGCACCACACACCCTCAGTTCTCTAGAAGGACCACAGTCCCTGTTTTAACACAATGGTGACAGTGAAACAGTATTTTTCTGCCGTATCAGTGCTCAGCAGTTACTCAACCTGTTAACTCTGAGGCATAGACTATTTGTAAAGATGCCACCTTTTCAGAACAAAAAGGAGGTAACAAGTGTGACTATCAAAGAGTTCCATCTTTCTTTAAGCTTCTTTTCCCTTCCTTATACTTTCAACCATTTCAAATTTCTTCTCCCAGGTGTGGCAATACATAGAACCAGTAGAAAAAGTCCACAAAGAGTTAATAATATCCAGTGTCCCCCTGGCCTGAGTGGTATCTTATGGTAATTTTCTGTGCCAGATGTTTCTCCCTTTTTGAAAAGCACGTGGTTTAAGGAGAGATTGCATTCTAGTGTCAGAGAGAAATTCTTTGAGGTTTCCACTCCAGCTGAAAATCATAGATCGAGGAGGAACTGCCAGAGTCGGTGTGAACTGGGAGATTAGGGAATAGCCAGAAGTGCCCCAGCAACAAACAATGCAGAACCAATTAGACCTTTGATGTCAATGGTAATGTTATCCCACAAACGTGGTTAGAGGGACAGCTTGGAATCGGAGCCAGCAGATTCTTACCGTCCCATTGCGAGATTTAGAGGTAACACAATACTTAGAAAAATTTAAATCCGAGTATTCAATAATTCTTAATTAAAAACAAGTGCAATTCTACCCAGGTTTTGGCGGAAGAGTGTATGTGGGTTGCCAAAAACATCTGAGTACCCAAGTTAGAAGAAACTTAAAGGGAACAGCTTGGCACTAACCGTTTCTAACAACCAAGTTGGGACTAACACAACGACAGGAAAGAATCCTATAAAGGTGGTTCAGCTCTTCTCTTTACCAGCCAGTCAGCACCACCACAGCTTACAGGTCAGGCTGGAACAGCTGTACTGTAGAGTTATGAGGGAAAACCATGGCATTGTTTCTTTAATTCTTCCGGATACGGGAGGATCTCGGATTTCTTTGTCTACTTTCCTCTAAAGCAACAGCTGACTCATGGATCTCCTCACTGGCCTCCAGGGAAAACATTTTCTTTATCTGACCTTTTTGCCTCTGTTTTATCTCCTGGCCTTTCTGTAGCAGCTTTTTAAGATGTTCATATATTTTTTGCTCTTTGTTGACACAGGGACCAGAGGGCGTAACAATGGAAGAACAAAAAATACACTCGTGATACAAGTCTAAGTCATACTTCCAAAGTTCAGCACTATTCAGAAATTACTAGAAAATGGCTACTCTGACCAGGCTTTTAAAACACAGCTAGTGTTAAAATCATATATATTAAAATCGTATTGTGTCATCTTCGACTGTAGAAATTTTTATGCAAAAGTCACAGATTAAGAGAGAAGCAAATACGGTAGTAGCTGTTTATCCAGATATATAAGATGCATCAATCATTGTTTCATCAATGACAGTTAAAAACCTTAAATACTATAGCTTGTAGATATTTTATTAAATAAAAATTTCTTCTTGTATCAACAGCCTGGACTTCTCCTATTCCCGCATTGTCAATAAACTGAGACCCTTACTTATTGTGTTCACTCCACGTGAAATTCGGCTTGAAAATGGTTGTGGCAGAAGAATAGGATACGCTGAAAATACCACAGAGATTTTATGTGACATTGTTTAGTGAATGCACATTTTTTCTTAAATAGCTAAAAAAAAAAAAATTTTCAGAACTATATAAGAAAGGAATTTCAGTTGGAATGGCCATGGGAAAGAGAGCCAGTGTGATAAAATAAGAGGTTTACTAGAAATGCACAGATTTTAGAGTCCTAATGATGTTCCAATTTCTTCTATCAGTGAGAGCATTCACATCATACTACGCAAAATAAAGGGTTGGTGAGAAATAAAACTGATTTTCCATCTTCGGTAGAATTCAGTTTTAGTAGAGAATTGGAAGAAAAAATTAAAGTAATCTATTCCAGTTAAAGAATAAGGTTTTAATTAGGCAAATGGCATTACTTAATTCCTTTTTTTTTCATTTATATCCCTCTGTTCCATAATAAGAGTTCAGAGGAGGTTATGTTTTTTCCATAACTAAATCAATCCATCACAGACTTTCACTAATAATGTACTTCCTTGTGGACCAAAAGAACAATAAATCCTATTACTGCGGAAAACTGGAATCCTGAAATTAAAATCTTTGCCTTTTCTCGCCTACAGAAAGATACTTTACATAACATTTTGGATGGAAGTACAGGAATCTTTGTAGGTTGTAGCTAACCAGAGCTAGGGGAATGACAAGAACTGTTGCTAGCACTTCCACGCTGAATAATACATTAAAGTTCTTTGCTTTGCAGTGAAAGATTAAATGGCATCTACCTAAATTTCCACGTATATCAATAAAACATATAATAATCGTATGCAAACAGTAGACTCAACATTAATTTCCTTCATATCCAAGAAATAAGGACATATAATTAATATGTATGATCTTAGTTATGAAAGTTATGAAAGTCACAAGCCATGAAATTTGGTTGCTTATGGTAAAGACACAGTTCAAGAATAGTGGACAGAGGGAAAAAACAGACGAGATGTATGGACGGAAAAGTGTTCCATTACTTAATTCTTCAATATATTAACGGCTACATAACGAACAACCCTTACTAGATAGAGGGCACTAAGTCACACACTAGATACTTGTGCATACCCACACAACCCCTGTTATCTCCTCATTATGAATCTGCCCGTGTCTTGTAACAAGTCAGCTGGGTAGCTGGCTTCGTGTCCTGGAATTGTAGAATGCTTTGGGTTGAGGGGACCTTTAAGGCTCACCCAGTCCAATCCCCTGCAGGGAGCAGGGACATCTGCACCCAGAGCAGGGGGCTCAGAGCCCCAAGGGCCAACCTGACCTGCCATGGGGCCAGCGATGGGGCTGCTCCCACCTCTCGGGGCAGCCTGCACCAGGCTTTCACCACCCTCGGTGCAAAAAATTTCTTCCTTATATCTATTCTATATTTCCTCTCTTTTAGTTTAACCCCTCACCCCTTGTCCTGTCACAACAGGCACTGCTGAAAAGATTGTCCCTGTCTTTAGTGGATGTTTTACAACACTCTGTACTCCGTGGTACATCTCACAGAAGTGATATACAGCACACATTGTTAGGAGCAGCAACTGAAACTGGGAGGAAGCAGGTTCAAGAGCAAAAAAGGTTTGTTTTCTTTTTCCTTTTTTTTATTCAACATTGCACACAGAAGCTGTGGAATTTCTTGCCAGAGGGTTTTGTGGAAGACACAAGTTCACCTGGGTTCAACATTACCTGTCCAATTCGAGAGGGCAAGAAAGACGCCTCCTCAGCCTGTAGAACTCCCTGAATCTTTAACTGTTGGTGTTTGGTGATGCCTTCTGGAACTCACCACTACATACTGCGGGGGGTGGAGGGGAGATGAGATTGTTTCTACCAGACAAAACTCTTAAAATATATTCAGTCTTCTAGCAAACTATTTGCCTTTCCTGGTCTTTTATCATCCTAAGATGCTCCTTAAAACTTTTTTAACTTTTTTGGTTGTTTTTTTTTTTTAACTCAAGAGATGGTGGCCACCCTTGGTGCTGGCAGGTGTGACTCCAGCACCTCCTTCTCCTTGCTGTCTCAAGAGCTGCTCATAGTTGCCGAACTAAACACCAAACTAAATCCCACCCCTAACCCTAAAATAGAAGAGTAGGAGATACAGGAAGAAACCTGGGGTGAGCCACATTGTTTCAGGAGACAGCAAATGAAAACAAGACACAGATATGAGAGACAGAGGGTCACAAACTGAAAAAGAGGGACTGGAGGGGGGGCAAAGGGCAGCTGCTTAGTACCTGCTGCCAGGTGGGGTACCACGTTGTACAACAAGCTAAAGCCACAGCACGAGGCAGGAATGGCCACCAAACCGCCAGGAAAGACAGTGACTGGAAGCAGGTTGGTGCTGCTGTCCCTGTTAGAACAACTCATTTGGCTTGCTCCTGGGAGTAAGCCGAATAAACTGGTTAATAGGCCACATGTGGCACATTAGCCACAATTTGAACCCTTCTGGCACAAAGGACGTCAGAGATTTTCTTTCACATTCAATTATTGTTGCATTTTAATGTTTGAGATGGAAGGACCAGAGCTAAATAAGCTATAAACGGATTCCCCAACAACAAAAAACTAAGCAGCTATCTGAAGTCCAAAAACCAATTCCTACTTCTGCTTCGGGCCAATGGGATGAATCCCATCAGTCTAAAGGGGAGAAGAATTGAGGAAAAAAAAAACCCCATTCATTTGAAAACCCTCAGTTCCTGTTGTTGGCCATCGCAATTTTAATTGCAGAACTTCCTCAGGTAAACACTGCTAAGGATGTTATGTGCTTTCCAGTGAAGGACTCTTGATGTTTTCACCAAGATTAAAATTCTTGTGGCTCAGAGTAGTTGCTATCACACATCCAAACTCCATCACTTTTTTTTCTTACTTTCCTCATTCAGATTTTCTTTTTTTTTCACTAGCTGGCTTAAAGTTTCATTTTATCAGAGCACATTCTTCTGTGAATCACACAAAGCACATGTTCACTCTTTAGGCCCCTGTGGACTCTGAACTAGGAATTTTAACTGCAGTCCATCTGCCTCACTATGGAGTCTTCATGTCAAACGATTCATATCAAAATGAAAGATTCTTATGAATGGATATTTTCCCCAATCTACAGAATTAGGACCACTTATACTCTCTCATCTCACACCCCAGCATATGTTTCGTTCTCTCTTTCACAGGCTCACTGCGTAAAGTACAAGAAATTCATGCATCAACAGGCCTGACATCACAAACTGAAAGAATATCTTGAATTTCCTTCACAACTGGTTAAGGGCACAACACAAAAATCATTATTCTCTTGAACTGAAATATCATGTTGTTCCAGCTGTACACGGGGAACTGCCATTTGAGGGGAAAAAATCATCTGAACCTTTAAAGGAACACATTTTCAGTGATTCCAGGAACACTTGGTCCATGTAAATGGCTTAGAAGTAAACGCTTTAAAAGGCACTGCTTGAGCAGTAGCCAAAAGGGGCTCGATTTATAAAATGTTTCCTATTTCTGGGAAGGAAGGGAGCGCCCACAACAACTAACACACCAGGGGCTGTCCTTGTGCTGCCATTAAACTTACTCTCAACTCAGAAACACCCGTTTTGGTTTAAATGAAAAGGTGAACAGCACTCAATATCTTCTTTGGAAGGAGTATAATGTGCCTTCAGGGTTTTCCTCAGTAAATTAGGAACTGAGTACCGAACAAAGGCTTTGGTACTTACCAAGGTAAGTCCCTTGAATTAATCAATGTGAATAAACAGATAAATAAAGAGAATACTTATCTAATACTTTTTTTTTTTAATTGAGGGGAGAGATAGGTGAAACAGCGAAAACCACAAGGCAGCTCTCCAACAAGTTAAACATCGGTTTCAGGCCTTGCAATGAAACAGGAAAAAACCCATCCCTGACACCTGTTGACACAATAAAGGTAAAAACCAGCTGCACCAATATCCTCCCTCAGATAGAAGCCAAATTCAGATCTGCTCTAAGCAGCAGTAAATCCATTAACTGTAACAGTATATTCAATTAAAGCAGCATTTGTCATAGATCCGAACTTGCATCGTAAGCCCCCATTAACAGCAGAAAGTTTGCTTAGTCCAGCTGTGCAGTATGGCGGGGATGAGCGCGAGAAGCCAACCCCAGCCCCTGTGAAGTGCTAAAAGCTGAGGTCAGAGCCAATTTATAAACCAGTTTGACCAAAGCATGACAATACAGGTTGAATGCCATTCATTGGCATGACCACTTTGATGTGTGAGAAAGCCCCTTCTCTTTTCCTGGATCTGTGTTCCTTTAAGATCACATGACAGGAACCGGGAGCACTCGTAAAAAAAGAGTCAACCAACCAGAACATGACGCATGAGGCAATCAGGAGCCATGTCCCCGTTGTAATTAAGTCCATCAGTTTCCTGGCCCGCACTGCAGAGATTCCAGCTCTGCAATGGGAACAGTGAGGTTTAGCCTACATCTCTTCCATGATACACAGTCACGTCAGGAAGTTCGTGATTCTGCAGCAGACTGTAGCCTCCTGCAGCATTCCAGGGTAGATTAGCAAGTGTATGGGGAGCCTGGATTTCCCCATTTATACACAAACCCGCCCC
>NW_010424110.1:0-25402 GCF_000710305.1 Buceros rhinoceros silvestris | reverse complement strand
ATTGTATATATAGATATATATGCATAATTTAGATTTTGGGGAAAAAAAAGACCTTTAACAAGTTTTTCTTGTGTTGTACATAATTATAATGGTACTTTTATTTTTCCTTAACTAAAGCAATTTAATGAGAAATTTTGGCTTCATCAAGGCAAGATTTACTGAGTAGGTTCAACAAAAAGAAAAAAATCCAAGTAGTTGTGCTTTTAGGTGATTTCCACTTTTGTTTATTTCATTCTCTACATGAGACTGGGACATTTAATGAACATTGACAGCACTGCAGCAGTAACAACTACACCTCAGCAACCTCCACAAAAGAAATCCTAGTGTTGGAAATTAATTTCTTACAAGGTGACAACTCCATTTTCTTCTCACTTCAGCAGATGAAAAACTTACTGCTTGGTTTGGGGTGCATGTAACAGGTCGTACTGTGAATATTTTGTCAGAATTGTATTCTCAGTGCTCTTTGCCAATGATAAAGCAAAAGGCAGCCAATATAACAGTCCTTATGAATCATCGAGGTTAGATGTGAAAAAGATCAAGTAATTCTCCAACCAGTCTTGCTATCAGTTGATCCAGCCTTGTTCCATAGATTGTATTTTCTAGAACTAATGTCTCAAGCAGTGTCATCACAATTACTCCTTGAGTTATCCACAGGTATATATGAAGCATTCATTCATTTTTAACCCACATTTTCTTTTAATTTAACTGCTGTGGAGGGTTGACCTTGGCCAGATGCCAGATGCCTACCCAGCCACTCTCTCATTATCATTCCTCGACAGGACAGGGGAGAAAGATTAAAAAGTTCATGGGTCTAGATAAAACCAAGCTGATCACTCACCAAGCACCACTACAGGCAAAACAGACTTGATTTGTGGAAGATTAATTTATTGCTACTTAAAATAGAGAAAGGTGGCAATAAACAAAGACAAAAACTAAAATATTTTCCCTCCACCCCCTTTCTCCCAGGCTCCACTTCACCCCTTCACCCCCCACTACTCTAGCTTCTCTCCTGAAGAGCACAGGAAGATGGGGAATGGGGAGTCATGGTCGTCTTGTAACAACTCCTCTCTGCCCGTTCTTCCACCTTACACTTTTCCTTCTCCTACGTGGGGTCTCCATGGGCTGCTGTTCCATCAGGGCATCTGGGATGTGGGGTCCCCCACAGGCTGCAGTGTGGATATCTGCTCCATCAGGATCTTCCTTGGGCTGCAGGGGACAGTGTACTTCACCATGATCTCTTCCAGGGTCTGCAAGGGAATCTCTGCTCCAGCGCCTGGAGCACCTCTTCCTCCTCTTCCTCCATCTTCTCTCTCTTTGGGAACAGCCTACAGGGTGCAGCATTTTGATCTTCCTTAACTATGTTTTCCACAGGATGCCACTGTCTTGGCTGAGAGGCTCAGCTGTGCCCTGGGATAAGTCCGCTGGAGCCAGCAGGAACTGTCTATGCCCAGCGTGGGACAGCCCTGGTCTCTTCTCACAGAGGCAGCCCCTGCAGTCCCTGCTGCCAGCAGCTGGGCACCTTTACTCAGTACAATTTCATGTCTTACCAGACAATCAAAAAATTCATCTCCTTTGTGTTAGATCTCGGCTCCAACACCCATGACAAAACTTTGGTACAAGTTTTACCTGTAGCATGTGGTTTAGTTTAGTCAAAACAAATTTATTTAGTGCTTTTAAACTTTGCTTACAAAGGGGGAGCTTATAAACTCCTTCCTTATAAACTTCCCTTCTCTATTCTTCCAACACCTTCATGGCTATTGCACTTGTAACTGTCACTAAAAGAACTGAAATCCTTAAACTTGCAACTAGATATGTTACTCTTTAGTCTTTCTTACCATCTTTTGTTTATAATTCTTTGCTTCTCAGGCCACAACAAATCATTTCTATCAATCAATCTGAATTTGTTAAGTAGTATTTCATGACATTTTGAGTCTAATGCTTTATTAAAATCCCATTATATCACAGCTAACCTTTCATCTTTTGAGCAATTTTTTCCAAAATAGGTTGTCTTCTATCAAAGTACATCCTTTGTATTTCAAGGAAGCTCGTTACTCTTCGCTTTACTTTTTTGATTTTAAACATTCCACAATTTTAGCAGAAGTATCATTGTAGGAAACAAATGTAATTCCAAAACAGCTGGGTAGTTCTGTGACAGTAGTACTGGAAACCTTGGAGACCAAAACCAGAAACATTTGAGGAAAGGGCTAGTGAGCAACCCAAGAGAGAAAGCATAGGTGGAAAGAAAAATCATCAAGATCGAAATGAAGAATAAAATTGCTGAACACTTCCTTTGCTGAGCTAAAGATTAGGTTGTGACTGATTTTAGTCAATGAAATAGATGAGAACGAAAATCATTTGGAAAAGATGAAGAAAGAAGTTGAAGGACAAAGCTGTTTTGCACACCATTAATTTCCCTGAATAATACAATTCCATCGGTACACAGATAAAGTAGTATAAAATAAAATAAAATAAAATGAATTTAATCAAATCTAATTAAATAAAGAATGCATTTTTATGTTATGAATATGGCTAAGGACTGTTAAAGCAAAGCAGGTAACAGAAATCCATGAGGCCGTATTTGATAATGTTTAACGACTTATATAGGGACTGGTGATTGATTGTCTTTTGCTTAAATAACCCTACGTGTCCTTATGTGACTTGAAAGAAATGAACAAAGGTGACCATTGATAGAAAAACTGATAGAGAACAGTACAGCTACTAGTCATTCTTTGGACCTCTCAGAGAATGCAGTCTGGGAAAATGTATCATGAGTGCTCAAGCAAGGATTTCAGAAACACTTTTAAGGACTACAACACAGAGAAGCACTTTTTATGAACACACACATCATTAACAACTTGTCATGTAACGGATGTATAGCACACGACAAATACTTAGAGACACTATTCCAAGAACAAGCCACCATATTTTGTGTCCTTTTGATATAAAGCTGTAATTAGAAACCCTACACTCATTTTATGTGACAAATGCTGTATTATGATTATATCTGTTTTAGGATCAGTTATCAAACTTTTTTAGATATCATTCTGTGTCTTTTAGTGGTGTACATGTAAAAATTAGGAAAACGGTCTATTTCCTCACAAATGAAACAAAGATGTGAATTAAAGGTGACCTGCAGTTTATTTTTAAGCAAATACATGTGGATTTTATGTGCTGAACATCCCAAATAGCAAGGGTAATGGGAACAATCCTCACATAAATGATTTATCTTTCTTTGCATCTGTGCAGCACAGGCCCCTTGAAATCCAGCATAACGTACTCATTTCCTATTGCACCAACTTTCCTGTACTCTGCAGTCTGACATCACAACCATGAAGGAATTTCAGCTAACCACAATGAAAGAATATGAGTAATAATGGAATTTTATACCGAGTGAATTTCACAGTCACATGAGTACTTCAGTGTCCAGAATTCCTGTTCTGCTGATTAAAAAAAAAAAAGCTGTATGGTCAAGACTGCACATATTTATGCAATGCACCAAGTTTTAAAAGACTGTAGAATTAAACTTTATTAAGTTTAGGAAGTTTCCTGCCTCTCTCGTGTATTTAGATGCTCAGTCACATTTTCTTGTGGCTGTAACTAGGTTACAGATCATCCAGACAGAACCCTCATGTCTAGCTGCTAATTATTCTTTATTACAGTTCATATTATTTCTAATATATATGAGCAGTTTTAAGAACTTAGAATCAGTTTTATTACACTGCCATTACCATTTCATATACCCACTGGCCTTTTATAACTGCAGAAGCAGAAGGAAAAAAAAATTAAAAATCATGAGAAATATCTAGACAGTTGTCCTTTAAATAAAAGATTGCAGAAAAATTTCACACAACCTTATTATAACTTAGAAAAAATTTTTTTTGTATTAATGGAAGTACAGCCTAGACATGCTTACTCAACCACTGGCATTTGAATTCTACGGATAAAGGACACAATTTGTTTAAGTTCATGAAACCCTTTGTGCAGTAACAGTTTACAGGCTCTTTATGGAAGGTACAGCAACTGGATTTTCATATAGTTTGGCACTTTGCCTCACTATCCCTCCATCACTATGTAATTTAGAATGTTGACCAAGATGTCTCTCATACAGAAAACATGAAATCTATATAACATTCATAGTACCATCCATAAAAAGTGTGGACTTTACTATCTTTACAAAACTACAGTACAGCCATTGTCTTTGCACCAAATTATCCATAAATTATACTTATTGTATAAACACTGATTATCATCCTTTTTAAAGAAAGAGTGGCATATTTTTTCATGAAAAAGTGCCACTCCTCTTCCTATTTTACCTGAATGGCCCTTCCTAAAAGAAGCATAAATGTTGATTTTAACATTCCAGTCATGTGAATCATCCCCCCAGGTTTCTGTTATACCAACCAGGTTGTGTTTATGCTCATAAATAAGCAATTCCAATTCTGCTTGTTTATTACCCAAGCTCCTATCATTGGTGAAGAGGCAATTAAAGATTAAAGAATTTCTTCTCTCTTTGTCCTTTGGTGTCTTGATTAATTTTGTTCTCAGCATCACAATTCTGTGCTGAAGGTTTCCTCTTTTCAACCTTCTCTTTTATTTGGCTGTAGTATTCTTATTGGGACTTGTTTCAGTGATATTTTCCAAGGAACATTATAAGGCTTTAAGGACTGCCTAATGCTTATGTTGAAATTAATTCTCAGATCTGACTGCCATTTTATTATCATAATAACACCTTAATAGAAATCCATTGTTGGCTGGCAACCTGGTATGCCATGCCTCAGTGTTTAGTTTCAGGGAAGCAAATAATATACTTCAGTATTGTGGATATTGTACCGTATTTCCCATCTTTTTCATCAGAATGAGCTCTGGTACTACAAAATACTTTATAGTAGCTAGCAGTTCACTTGAAGTTGTGTTAACGTATTAACCTTGAATTAGGGATATACTAGACTATGCTAGGACAGACTGAATCTGATGTCACCTCATATCAGTAAAGATCATGCTCAAATTCTTATAACAGCAAAGCCAAGTAAATTATGACATGGTGGTATGATTTCCTTTCACTGAGCTGTCAGGTTACAAAAGTTGCACAATTCACAAAAACAATTATGTTCATAGGCAGTCATTCTTAAGCGTGTCATTTCTTAAGGAAGTTTTATAAATAATTCAAGTTGTAACTTTAATTACTGCTTAAATGATCAAAAAATTAGTTCTGTTTAAATAACGATATGATTTTACCAGCAACTCTTTTACCACCATTAAAATCACAGAAACAGAAGAATTTCGAAGACTTCTAAACAAACTTGAATAAATACAGACTCTTGCTATACTGTCTGTAGGTAAACTCGATTTCTTTAGTCATGCAAGTAGGGTTTACAGCACATCTCTCAGAAGTATGCAAGGATCTTAATAAACCTCAGTTATGTACTTCACAGTTAGTAGATATTCTTAAGACTGACCCATATGTCCTCACTTGAGTTCCATAAAAGTCAACAAAATGTCTTCTATTGCTAATGTTTGGAGGAGGAAAACATCCCTATTAACTCTTGGGGACCTCTGACACGATGTTGTGATTAACATGTTGCAGCTATCATAACCATTCTTAACCCATAGAAATCAGTGAAAGTTTTTTCTCCTGACTTCACACATAATCTTTGTCTTAAGAGTTGTAATTTGGTTGCCCAACTAGAGAGAAACAATATCACTTTCATCATGCTTTCATATTGCACTGACCGTCTGTCTCTCCAGAAGAAAGGCTCTGAACAAGCCTCAGTGGATCCTGTATCATATCTGTCAGACCCTTATGAATGTATGAGATACAGAGTACCCGAAATAGCACTAAATGGCTGTCTTCAGGCCACTAAATTTTACCCCAAGCATTTATTAATTTGGGAGGGATATATAAATGGTGAGGAAGATGAAAAACTATTCCATTTTCATATACATATTTGCATTTTTAATATAACTTAAGCATGAACTTGTCATTCATCCAAGCCTTCTTTTAAGTAGCAATGCCTTAGGATAAAAAAAGAGAAATTGAAGATGTGAAGGAGGAGATTCTAACAGGTCTAAATTTTATTTTATTTTTCCATGGAAATTAATGCATACTCTTGTTCTTGACTTTGATGACTCAGTGAAATATTTTAATTTATATCTACTTGCTTCTAAATCATCTTACTCTATTTTCCTACCTGTTATTTAATAGAGGATTTTCATATCCCCTGTCTTCTCATTGCAAAAGACTGGTCTTAAAGTTAGTGGTCTGACAATCTCGTCTTTTTATACCTGTTACAAGGCAACTCAAGTTAATTTAACTCTCAGTAATTTCAATCACATGTACAGATGCCTTTGGCTATAGATGCAAAATCAACTAAACCAATTCTATGCCTTCAACACACATGACTGGGTATCTCTACTCAAACTGCCTCCAGGTGAGAGCATAGAGTATAGAGTATATATGAATAACAATAAAGTATGATGTAGACATGACAGTTCAAGTCCTATAAACTACACAGGGACTATATTTCTACTGTTGTCACATACCTTTTCCAATTATTGAAGAGTTTTTAATTTTCTGGTGGAGTTCTGAAACATCGGAGACACTTTTCTTTCAGACAATTGTGATCTTCCAACGGCATTTTGTAGACTGTAACAAACTTTTCGCAGAACCATGGTTTCCTACTATTGATACTAACTGACTCTCTCTACAGGGCCAGGGGGGTAGGGGGAAAAAAAGGATAATCAGTTCTAACCCTTCTCTGTCTTCTCTTTATTAAAAAAAAAAATCAGCAGTTCTTAATGATCAGGTATCATAAGCTACTGATAACAAGTTTCTTTCAAATGAAAGAGGGTGAAAAGCAGCTCTAGAAAACAGAATTTGAGTACAGAAATGTGTCTACATGTGAACTAAATGTCTAAGTTCCTAGTATAGTTCACAGAGACCTACTCAACACAAAGGGGGGAGTCCAGAGAACTAGTCAGTTGACAAAATGTAGGTGACTAATTTAGCATGTGCAGACTTGCTCTCCACTAACTGATCGATTTCCTTAATGGGAGATGAAAACCCAGCTAACGTGCAGGCAGAGCATTCTTAACTACAGTCTGGAAGAGAGTTCTTGTTTCAGCTGCTGATACATACGTATTTAGTAGCACTGAGCCAAGCAGAGTATCTGAGGTGTACACGGAAAGGGAGCAAATGTAATACTCAAAGTCTGAACCTGTTGAAGGTTGTGTGGGGCACTGTAAGGTATCTGAGGTGGCACTTGACAGCTGCATTAGGCAACTGAATTGAGCTTATAGGGTCTTGCTGAAAAGCTTTGGCTAGAAATGTTCCCATATCTTTATGGGCAGAGCAGAATGAAGGCTGGTCTAGATTTTAGTTCCATGATTATGATTGTTGATGTTAAAGAAGACTGTCCATATTAATTACATCAATCCAATTGGTCTTCAGTACATTATAAAAACATACCATTGAAAAATATTATTCACAGGAGATTTCAATGAAAGTCCAAAAGCAGCAAAATGCTCAATAATGGATTTAGTGAGGATTTTATTTATCGTGAAGCAGATTTCCAAAACACATTAAAGTTTTTTCTTTCACTGATAAAAATATATTCTTGTAAATTGTAAATATTCTCGCACTTGTAAAGATTCTCTTTGAGGAACTGGAGGTTAACAACAAGAGGCTGATAATCTCACTAAACGAGTGCACTCTCAAGCATCTCAGAACGTATTATTCCCAAGATCCAAGAATTTTCAAACTAAAAGGTGCTAAAAGGAAGCAGAGTAAGGAATAAAAAACAAATAAGCAACTGTTTATACTTGAGATAAATCCAGCTTTGTACATCACATCCTGCAATATGACAGCAATGGTAGTGAGTTGAAGGGGGTTTAGTCTTCTTGGTCCAACCAATAGTGTGGGAAAACCATTTTCTACACTACACAAAGTAACGTTCATTTTTCGTGGGGACCTTAAGTTTCTAGGAAAAATCCTAGTATTTTTTCAAGATGCTTTTGAAGGACAAGATAAGAAATGTACAGAAAAAAATTTGAATTATCTGTTCTTTGTCTCACATTGTTGTTTCATGGGTAAGTCTTATAGAGAGAAGAAAGTCACTTTGCAGCCCTCATGGGGTACTGCAATCATGTATGAATCCATAATGTCCTCTCATCCATGCATCACTGGGGAGGGAAAAATCAAAGTAAGCTTTCTCTTTCAGCCCTGCAGTATGCTTGCTTTTTTTTTTTTTTCTGATTGTATACTATCTTTGCTTTTATTAAAAACACACAATAAAAACTTTCAACTATTCGATTTAAACCATGTTCTTTGACTTGAACAACATACACAGCAATGGTCATCCACCCCCAAAGCAAACTCCCAGCAAACAAAATCAGAAATAGCTGCCATGAATTAGGAGAGTGTTTTACATTTCCTTCAGCATAAAACAGGGAAAAATAAATCCCATCAGTAAGTAAATGAAGTGGATCTCAGCGTAACCAATCTATGAGCTGAAAATTAGTTTAATTCCCATGGTAGGAAGGTTAAGAGATTCATAGATTAGAGGGCCAGAAGGGACTGTTGTGATCAAATTTATAAACTTATGCAGAGATTTTCAAAGGCACAGAAGACATTAGGGTACCTAATTCCCACTGACTTACAAAAGAAGTTGGATTCTAACTGTAACTTTGCTTAAAAACTCCTCTTTAAAACAATAGTAATTTGACCAAAAACCTGAATCCTAAATCATGTTGCATAATAGTCAATGACCCCCATGGTTCAACTATCAGTGTCTCAACATGGTCAAAATGCAAACAAACTGTAGCCTAATAGTCTCCCTCTGACACTACCTGCAAAGGAGCTAGAAGAAACTTGAATGCTATACCTATTCATAGACCTGGGCACATACGGTGGTGATGAAAGAACCTTTAGATTGAAATGGGAAACAGAATGCTTGGACAGAATGCTTTCTGTCTGAAGTAAGCAGAGGTACAGAAAAAATCTTACACCTTGAGGAAAAACACATTTCTTCTTCAATTTATTTGATAAAACTATTCTGTCTCTATGCAAAATGACCTGATGACATTACCACATCATGATAAATTACAGGTTTTTCAAGCTTACTAGAGCACAGGCAAGATCTACTGCGTTCAAGTTGGAAGGAGTTAAATGCATTCCAGTTAATGAAAAGGACAATCCTTAGGCAGGAAATGACACATTCATCAAAAACCTGAGGAAATTTGTTCATCTCCTAGAATAAACTGTTTCTCCATGGTCTACTTCCTATATTTAAATACTGCTTATCTTGGTTTTAAGAATAGCTTTTAAAAATGCTAATGTAACAACAGGGAACAGAGGAAGTGTTATGCTGCATGAGAGAGTGATCCATCTATTCCTAGTATCCTGTCTCCAACAGTAGTTGTTAACACGAACTCTTCTTTTATTAAAAAGATCTGGTATCTCTAATGAAAGTTCTAAAACTCTGGTTGTATTTCTCTTCCATTAAGTTTTGTTACATTTATATATTTCTCTATTTCACTATTACTGGCTACTCATTCTAAAGTGTTTCCAAAACCAACTGTATACATTTTTTATTCCAACTTTGCTGGCTCTGAAGAGCGAGCAGTTGATGCTTTCCTCCAGCAATTATATTTTGAAAATCCCTGTTGTTCTGAAGGATTCTCTCTAGTTTCAGAGACAGAGAGAAGATTTAGGACTGGGAATACTCGTAGAACTGAAATTTTCTTAACACAGAAGATTTTTTTTTCAGTGCAGCTGCTGCTGCTTCCTTCCCAAGGTGACTGACATGCAAGATTTGGCTGCCAATATGCTGACCTCCAAAAAACAAAAGAACAGAAATCTCAGCAATGTGTTTGCTATCTAAACATCCGAGATATTGCTGCAATCTCAAAAGCTTAAGAAACCACAGAAATTTCTTATGCATTAGTCAATTCCATCAATGGTCCGGGTTCTTCACTTTTATGTGTACTACTGGCCTTAATCTCTGAAATTACGAGTAATTCTGGTCAACAGCCACTTTGTCTACCAAATGGAAATTAAGAGAAATTGATCTGACTGATAAATTTTAGTGGGGGAAAAAGCAGTGTCATCTTTCCTGAGAGACAGATTTTCCAGTTAAGTATCCTATCCAAAGAAGTAGGCTTTACTGGCTTCAACAAATCATAGCGATGCCTATTCTGAAAGTTCAGCCATATGCAAAATAACAGTTTTGAAATGGTAATTGAATTATGGAAAGTGGTGGTGCAGGGTTTTTTTTAATCTATCTTCTGCAACAACCAGCATCACTCTTTCTCTACTACTGCTAGCTGAAATAAAGATTGAAAGAGCATACTGTAAAACAGAAAAAACTCTGTTCACAGAGTTATATATTCTTCTGTAAAAGACAGAAACAGTTTTCCACCCAACCCCTCTTTAAATAGTTATGGTCTGAGTTGGATAAAAAATTATTTTCAAATCTTGTAGGGAGGAATGATTTCTATGTTCATTTTAGTGAAGAACTTCCTTTCATTTTATAAGGATATTTCATATCACTAATATCTTCTGAGATAATTTCAGTTGAATATCCCACTATTGATTATTAATACATAGTTTCTATTATACAGACCAGCTATCTTCTCCCAAGCTTATTTTCACCAGGCTGCTGCGACTTTTGTCTTCTAATGTAGTGAATTAAAATAATTTTAAACTTTCCTTGTTCTTTTTTCTAAGTTCCTCTTATGCCTCTCATGATTTGCCAACGCATCACTCTGTCCATTCTTCTTCATGAAATGAGATATAATGACCCAGATGCCCTGCCTCTCCATTTGTCCCATCTCTCTTCATCCTCAGCCTTAGCTGACTGTCTGTGGATGCTCATACAGCTTAAGCATCCATTCTCTCAGAGATCATCACACCTGGGACAGTAAATCCATACAGATTTTTCAGCCTGCATTTTAGCTAGTATAAGGAAGACACAAGTCTAAAGAAAATAACAAATATTTTCCCCAACTCCCTTACTGCTCTTGGTCTTCCAATTTTCCTGTTGCTCAAAGTCCTCCAATTTGCCTCTGTTGAGACTAATTCAGCCCAGCTCTGTTTTCTTTTGACTTTGTGGTGTTCACAAATACTGGGGTATGTCCAAAGTACCTGCAATTTCACCAAGTTTACACTGAACACAGAAAGATTCAACTCTGAGAAGTCACTCATTTTACAACAGCAATACCAATTACATGTTTAAATCATTATCAAGTATCACACACCACATGGCCAATCTGAAGCAAGTTCCAGGAGGAGCATCTGCTAACAGCAAGATTCCTCTGTCCTTCCCTCCCCCTCTTTTCCTCTCCTTATCTACTTTTTCTCTTCTCTGGATCAAAAAATATTGGGTGTATTGTTGTGCTGAAATACATGTTTTCATGTACATCTTGACTAAAATACTACTATGCCATGAGTGTGTTGGTTTCATCTATTTATACAGATGTTGAAACATGATTAATAAGCCTTGTTTAATCTCACCATGTAAGTAGCTTGCTTTTGATTGTCTAACTGGTTTTCTCAATAATTTTTCTTACTTCCTTCCTGTGGATGTAGAAGCTTCTCTACCTTGAAGTCACAAGGGTGACTGCTGCACTTACTCAGCAATATAATATTGTCTTTGGAATTAATTTCTAGAAGAGCCAAGAATAATCACAGAAACTACAGCTCGGTCCAGAGACAAACCCCACTTTTTTTTTTTTTTGCTTTGGTTTTATGGACAGGAATTCAGCATTTCTGGAAAACAGACAGATAGCTCGGTCCAGAGACAAACCCCACTTTTTTTTTTTTTTTGCTTTGGTTTTATGGACAGGAATTCAGCATTTCTGGAAAACAGACAGATAATGAGTATTATTTAGCATATTCTTTCCCAGGGAGCTGGAAGAAAAAACTGTACTGATAGCAAATGCCACAATACACACTTCTTTTGATCCCAAAAGGTGATCAAACGTCACAGTAACAGCGATGAACTCTGTAAAAACAATTAGAAATATGTAATATACATTACATTTCTCCTATTTTCATTTTATTTGACTATTGAATGCACAGGTCGCAATGGGAAAACAGCTGCAGCTCATTGCAAACATGAAACATTAGGAATAATAGCCTATTCCTAACCTTTTCATAAGAATTTCATATCTATTCAGTATATATTAAAAATATAATTCTTGAGATTATTTCACCATAAAGAAATCTTTCTTCTCTCACATACTTCCACTTTTTTTCTATCCATCTATAATCCTTCTCTCCTGGTGACCAGGAGAGAAGAGAAAAAGAAACAGCAAACAAATTAGACAGATTTTAGGCATTAAATGTTCCTTTAAAAATACTCTGCTCTCACATTGTAATTACATTATGATAAATCTTTGCAGATTGTAAAATTTGAAGTATTAGAAGATGTATATCTTGTTTGAAAGAAAGGAAGATTTTAGGCATTTGAGTCAAAATTATTTTGAAAAATATATTTTAGGTAAGTACTAAATTAATCTCTAGGATGTCTTTGGTATCAGTGTGTTCCTTGACAAATAAATGTACTTGAGGGTAGGGAGGGTCTACAGCGGGATCTGGACAGGCAGGACCCATGGGCCCAGGCCAATGGTATGAGGTTCATTAAGGCCAATGGCCAGGTAACAAAAACCCCGTACAACTCTACAGGCTTGAGGAAGAGTGGCTGGAAAGCTGCCTGGCAGAAAAACACCTGGGTGTGTTGGTCAACAGCCAGCTGAATATGAGCCACCAGTGTGCCCAGCCTGCCAAGATGACCAAGAGCATTCTGGCTGGTATCAGCAATAGTGTGGCCAGCTGGAGATGGGAAGTGATGGTCCCCCTGTAGTCAGCACTGGTGAGACTGTACCTTGGATACCATGTCCAGTTCTAGGCCTCTCACTACAAGGACATTGAGATGCTTGAGCGTGTCCAGAGAAGAGCAACAAAGGTTATGAAGGGTTTGAAGAACTTTTCTTAGGAGGAGGGGCTGGGGGAACTGGGGTTATTTAGCCTGGAGAAAAGAAGGCTGAGAGGAGACCTTATTGCTCTCTACAACTACCTGAAAGGAGGTTGTAGAGAGGTGGGGGCTGGTCTCTTCTCCCAAGTAAGATGCAACAGGAGGAGAGGAAATGGCCTCAAGTTGGACCGGGGGAAATTTAGATTGGATATTAGGAAAAATCTCTTCACTGAAGGAGTAGTAAAACATTGAAATAGTCTGCCTTGTAGGTGGTGAAGTCATCATCCCTGGAGAACTTTAAAACATGTGTAGATGTGGTGCTAAGGGACATAATTTAGTGGTTACTTGGTAGTGCAGGGTGAATGGTTGAACTCGATGATCTTAAAGGTCCCTTCCAACCAAAACTATTCTAGGCCTCTATAAACGAGTAAATGAAACTACTAAAATTTTCATCTTATATTTCCCAGTAAATACGTCTTCAGCTTCTTACCAGGGAAGAAAGAGAGAAAATACAAATTTCACATGTACAACAAATTATATTTCAGTGTTTTAGATGCTTCAATAAACTAAATGTTTATCTCTTACAGGTCAGAAATTATAAAATCAATAGCCTCACTCTTCTAATTTTGCATGCTTCATTTATTCCATGACAGTTCCTTTGAAAACTGTCATTTTGTCTATTTTTTAATGCTTTATTGCATGTCCAAACTACTGTGTACAAGAGAACTGCAACCAATAGCCAGAATGTGCAATAATGCCTTTGCACTTTGTAACAACAGTCGTGAAGCAGATTTTACAGAGCAGGCTTAGCATCACGCTAAGGGGAATAAGCCTGTATTTTAAATTAGCACATCTTTGGTATTGTTTAGTCACAAGTGAATAATGATTATGGTAGATCTATATTGTATTGGTAGCACGCGTATTAGCAGTATAAGTGAGAAAGGTGAGAAAGGTAAATTGCAAAAATGCTGAAACTGGGGAGAAGAAAAATTGTGCCTGATTTCTTGGTGGAAGTGTAGCAAGAATCTGTAGCTTTCCCAGTAAAGATTAAGTGATTTGAGGGATCTTTTTAACTTTGAGATATAACAGTCCTGGTTTTATTTAGGATCTCCTAGGTAAGCAGACTGAGAATGACCTCTCCCTTTTATGAAAGTATAAAGACATTTTTCTTTCACACAAAGGTTTCTTTTTCCCTCCCAGATGATTTATTAAGAATTTGTACAAAGATTTCAGTCTCCTGTGAAGCCTCCTAATTTGTTAATGTTT
This sequence comes from Buceros rhinoceros silvestris, assembly GCF_000710305.1. NCBI lineage: Eukaryota > Metazoa > Chordata > Aves > Bucerotiformes > Bucerotidae > Buceros > Buceros rhinoceros. The sequence continues at coordinate 11,165 of NW_010424110.1, read as the reverse complement.
GAGCACACACAAGGATGTGATAACCTTATATTTTTAATGCAAAAATATGCAGAAAATGCACTTTAAAATACCACAGGGACACTTAATACAGCAAAAAGAAATTGGAAAGACACATCTGCATTTTGTTTTTCTCTCACTTAAGCCACCCTTGGAAATGATGCTTGGATATTACCTGTGTGACATTCTGAATACCTTATATCTTGTTAGTGAAATTTGTCTCAGAGATTTTCCTCTACATATAGCCTGCCAGTACACAGGCCATTTTGAAAGCATCCTTTAAATAGTATCTTTCATACATTGCTCTATTTTTATTATTAGCATCTTTCAGAGGAGGGGTTGTGAACACAGCTCTCTCTACTTTTCATGGACAGAACTACTATTCCTGGTCGTCAGCTCCAGCTGTGTCACAGAAGTCTAAAAATAAACGGATATACTGCAACCTGGTGAGACTGTTATACTCCTGTGGTGCTCATTCTTGCTCCTCAGTGAGTTACACTAGTTCATCAGGCCTAGTCCAAAGGAAGTTCCACTCTGCTCTTGTGTAGTTGTAGAGAAAGGTTTTGAAGTAGTAGCTTCTTTCTTGGAAATGGGGAGGAAACTTGTCTGCTCTTGTTAAGCGTATAATAAAACACATTGAAGATCCTTTCAAGTCTGCAGCAGCGCTGACTTTGCATGGTGCCAGCCCAGGCAATCCCTGCAAAGACCTAGATTGTGAAGGAATATATAACCAATCCATTTCTACAAATAAGTGGAAGAAAATTAATTCAGTGAAAAATGCTCTGTTTCCCCCAAAGCATACCCTCCTTTTTTCCCTTCATACCCATTAGTCTGCATCTTGTACTCAGGATCCTCTGAATTCAGCCACTGAGGTGTCATCTACATAGATTTCCTTCTTCCAAACAGCTTTCTGTAGGCATTTTTGCTATTTTCTCCAGCGTAGCAGCCTAGTGTGGGTTTTCAGGAAGGTAACACCACCTTGAAATAAAATCAAAGTCAGAGCCTCAGAATAAAAAAAAAAAAAAAAAGTTAGTTTCAGAAAAGTAAAGAGAGTGCATTGTAAGTGTCCTCCCAGCAGTTTAAACAAGAAAAGGGGAGAAAGTCTTAAATAATTTCAGCAAAATCCAACACAGTTAAAAGTAAACACTAACTCAATTCTCTGGAAGAGAGAGGCAGAGAAAGGAGACGGTACCAGTTGTCCTCATAGAAAGAAATGTGTTAAGTCACTTGTAATAACCATCAGTAGCTACAGATAAAAAAAAAAAAGAGAGAAAAATTTCAACAGCAGAACCACAAGTTCCGAGAAAAAACTAATGAAATTGTTAAAATTCAAAAAGCTGCTTCAGTGCTTTAAAATTTGGTATTAGAAAGTAAGACATTACATATACTGTCAGCTCAGTTATTTGGCTTCAGCTTTACCTACTGCAAAGGAAGAGGTCAGGGTTAAAGAAGACTCCTGCTTTTGGGACCGGAAGGGATGAGAAGGATCTGCCCCTCTGGACTCAGGAGAGAAAGGAGGTTCAGCTCACTTCTCTCTGGAGCACTCCCCAAGTAGACGCCTAGCTACAGCAATGACAATAGTAATTACAATTTCAAAGATGGCAGAATAGCTGGAACAGCATGGGGCAGTACTGAAAAAAGGAAGAATCCTCAGGAGCTATTGAGTACCCTCTGGAAGGGTTTGCTTGCTTTAGAAGTTTCCCTAACAGTGAATAGAGGGATTTAACACAGCAGGTATAAAAATACATGTTGTTGGAATCTAAGACAGTGGAAAGCAAAAAATGTGAATCATCATTAGTCATTATAAAGAAATAAAAAGATATGTTCTGAATACAGATGAAGCCCTTGACAGAGGCAACGACAGCTACTGAAAAGACAACAGAGCTCTCAACCTTCCATTAGAATGATGGCACATGGATTTTACATGAAACATAACCTGCTTAACCCTGAGTTGTCATTTCTGAATGAGCTTGGTTCTGACACATTGCTGCTGCAACAAATAACTTATCACTGAGCTTACAAAAGGTTGAAGTTGTCTTTATTTACAGATCACACAAGCAGAGCAACAGTGAGAGGCAGTACTCACCATTCACATTCATTTCTTGAAACTGTATTCCTAAAAGTTCAACTGTGACACAGGCTTTTAGCCAAGGATGTTGTTAGCACTCAGCCGCTGTGGTGACTGCGCAAAGGTGCGCTGAACACATTCTCAGCTGCGCTGCTCCATAGAGAGCATAGACAGGTATCATTCTCTCCAGCTCAGGAGCATCCCTATACCTCTGCAAGAAATATGACGATAAGCAGAAACAGACCTGACTACAGGAAGTAAAAGTGAAACAAACAAACCAACAACACAAACCCCGCCCCCTGAAACCTGGCAAAAACATCTCTTTATTCGGAATAAGGTAAATATAGAAAAAAATACATTCTGAAGGTGATTTTTCAGAGAGTTGGGGCAGATATTTTCATATCGTTCCTTGCTAGCATGTGCACTGGCCCTTTCATCAGATTTTATGTGTGAATTAGACTGTAGGAAACTAGCTCTAAAATCTCATTTATTTCCTAATATAGTGATCACAAATCTTTTCAGTTTGGCTGCTCCCCACTCTCATCTTGTCTGTTATCTTTTCCCTTCACCAGATCTTTGTGTTCCCCCACTCCTGTCTTCATTGAGGGATGAAGGATGACTTCCTGTCTTTTTCTGGGTTCCAGCTCAGCTTCTGCCCCTCTTCAGGACTTACAGTGCTGTCCGTCTTTTTCCACAGGCAAACAGAAAGAACAAACAATAATGAAGTTTTTAACACTCCCAAGACAGTGACAGACACATCTCTTGTCAAGAGACTTTAACGTGGAGAATGCACAGAAACTGTGCATTACTGTAGGTAATAATCTCTTCTAACTGGACCACAGTGTAAGACCAGAAAGCATTATTAGATTATTCTGTCTGACATCTCATATATCACAAACCATTATAAGTTAGACTAGTGCAATTCATCCCATTTATACCTTTACGGAGTTTAATAACTTGCATTTAAGTAAAACAAATTTTTTTGAAAGATATCTGGAAGAAATACATTTCTCACTTATTTTTGTAGTTTGTTCCACCACTTAATCATCCGTTAAAATCACTGTTAAACTCAAAGCTTTATTTCTAGTTTGTTTTTTTTTTCTTGCTGCAGCATGTTGCTATTTGTTCTTTTTTTTTTTTCTTCCATAGGATTTAAAAGCTCTTAAGTATACAGTGTGTTTTCACAAAACAATATGAAAACACTGCAATCAGCATGCCTGCAAACCTTATTCTTGACAGGTAAAACTGGCAGAATATGTCACTGGAGTACATCTTTCCATGTAATTTAAATCATTCCTGTGGCTCTTTTCTGCCCCACCTCCAATTTTTTAACATATTCTTCAAAACACATTAAAAAACCCCGAAATCTGGTCCAGCATCAGACTCCCCACTACAATATTCAGGAACAGTACTAAGACCGTAGGAAAATAAGACAGACGTTGAGGAATTATAGGTAATGACCTTGCAGCATGTAATGAAAGAGTCAATGTTATTTTACTGTTAAAGTGCAGGGTGGGAATCCAACTCTCTGGGGTTTAGGGCTCATCATGTTGAAGACTGTTATGTAAATTTGGGTAATTATTTTTCAAAATTTTCTGATTTTGTTACACCAGATGTACTAAACTGCAAGTAGGCCTTTCTCAAGGGTGTTGCAACATTTAATTCTTTATAGTCTCTAACTACTTTGGGATCCCCATCTGGAAATCATTATTGCAATTAACATTCATATACCTCATGACATTTCTGTTAATGTGACATCAATGAAGGTATTCTAGAAATAATTACTAAAATATCTGTAAAGTACTTCTTTGTAATCTATAAAAATATTCAATAAAGTTGAAGAGAGATAAGAGGGATTTTTTTCTGATTTCATGCCTGAAAATTAAAGGTTTGAAAAACAGAAACATTTCTTACGAAGAGACTCCATCTTCCCCTTCAACAACGAAGATCAACATATTTATGCATCTATACTAATTCAGTATAGTTCTTCTATGTGCACAAACAGAAATACATATTTATATACAAAGTTTAACTCTAAGGTTGGGAGCAGCAATGAAGCCTGATTTTATTATACTAGATATTTTTCCTAGAGGTGCATATTGATTTCACACTGACACAAAAACTGCAAAATACATTATAACAAAACAATTAAAACTGCTGATAATTATTACAATTAACTCGCTGCTTCCTACTAATGGAATGTTCAAGCATCCGAGAACTCCTGATTATCAGAAACTAATGGATGTTCAGAAGAGGATGTCATTTTCTGTAGCAATTTGTTCTTGGCCGATTTAATGTTCCCTTAAAACAGTTTTCCAGTCCCAAATGTCTTATTTGTGGCTTTGCAAAGGAAAGGATTGTGATAGTATTATTTCAGTGCTTAGTTTTTCTTCAGAAGGCTCGGGTCTGTTCACTTCGCTGTTATGTCAGGAACATATAATCCAAAATGAAAGAAGGCTTGAGTCATTTTATACATTCATTTGTTAAACAAAACTGGAGGATTCTCGTTTATAGCAGTGTTAAATGTGAACTAATTCTACTGAAGTATGTAGAGTTTTGTCTCAAAGATGGACACTGAAGCCTGGTTTGTTTTATCTAGCTGTATTTCTGTGTTATGGGTGCTCCTCGGGCTGCTTGAGACCTCTTTATTATATAGCTCTTGATCCCTCTTGTGCTGCTGTAACACTTGTGATGCTGTTCCAGTGCCTGATCATGATGCTGCTCTATCTAGATTGCAAGAACAAGCATCCAAATGGAGTTCAGCTATTCAAATCCAAACAGTGCCTGCAGTAGCGCTTTGATAGAAAAATGAAGTTGAGAACAGGAAGGGACAATCTCACCAAGCTTACTTCTGTCCACATGCATTTCTTTCACCTGCAGTGCCATCAATTAAATGTTGTCCTGAAATGGAGTTTTTTCTACAAAGAGTCATATAGTTGATTTGGTAATCCCTTTATTGTACCACTGGAAAAAATCATGACACAACAATTTAATGTGTAATTTGCTTTATGAAATACTGTTACCGAAATACTGTTATGTGCTTTTCAGTAGGGAGCACTTTGATCAAGGACGGAACCTCTTTTTCAGAAGAAAACTTCTTCAACATCTAAGAACTTGGGAAAATGCATTCCTCAAAAGCTACAGTGCCTGCAAAAATATGAGACTATTAAATTCCTTTTTGAGATTTTTTTTGCTTGGTTGTTTTTTTTGTTTTGGTTTTTTTTTTTTAAGATTTGAGATTCTCTATTCTTCAGGGAAATAATGTAATTAACAGGGACGATCAAGTATTATTATTTCTTCAACACCATCCTTGTGTTTTTGTGTGTTGAACTTAGAGGAAAACATGGATTGTGATGTAAAGATCTTACTGGATTTTATGAATAAACAATATAACTGAAATAAATAAGCCATCAGAGCCTTATGAACCTTCCCACAGAAAACAAAAGAAAGTGAGAAGAAGAGGTTTCTATTCCTTCGTTAGAAGTGTTTACGATATGATACAGTCTGAGGAATAACAGTCTCTCTTTGAATTTTAAATAAAATTCTCAATAAACTGGGGCAGAATTTCCAAGGATTACTTTAAAACCTTTAATCTTTTTTTAAAGCAGGAAATACATTAGTGCTTTGCTGATTTTTAAAGCAGGAAATATATCAGTGCTTTGCTGAATCAGGGCCTAAAAGAGCAATCCAGTCACACTCTGGGACAAAAATATCACAGTGTGTAAAATATCCCTAATGTGATTAAAAAGAAAAAGGTCATTTTGAAGCTTAAAAAAAATTTAGGAGTTGAAGCTTTGAAATGTTTCCACACCTAGGGGAAGCACTATATAACTTCACTAACATGTCCACCTAATAACACAGCTTAGCTAATTACACAGCTTGAACAAACAGCTTTGTGTCACTGGAGACAGTGGTAAGGGGCAGGTAAGTCCATTCTGAAACTTAAATGGCAGAACAACAGTGTTTGTAAAATGCTTATATAATAGACATACAAGTGCAGCATACATTGCTGAAGGATAAATGCCAATGCCATCAATTGCATATTGACCTCTGAAACGACTTGCGTCTCTGGGAAACACTAAGGTATCAAAAAGCAAGTGAGAGAAACATTGGTGGAGCTTCAGGGAAACCATGGAGACAGCCAGCCTATTCTGTGCTTTTTAAGTACAATGCAGATGCCACAGCTAACAGAGACCAAAGGCAGAAGTCCTTGTCACACCATACTTCTATTACACAAACATGGGGAAAGAACCAAGTCAAGTATCTCAATAGTTCCATTTTAAGTGTTAAGTTGCGAGGAAGAACACTAAGAGGGGAAAGATTTGGAAGCAACACAGCAAAGAAATTGCCTTTGGTTGAACCCTTTCAGTGACAGTGCTCACTGAAAGAGGTCTTAGGTCTTTTTTTTGGTAAATAAGCAGGGTAAAAAAAAAAAAAAAGAAATAATTTAGGAACTTCTCCTCCTAACGGGAAGACCCCATAATATCCCAAACATGGGTTTTTCCAGGACAATGTATTAGTGTCAAGAGGCATAAACACCTGATTAATTAGTGTGACCAATATACATCCCTTCATGTGCTATACCCAGTCCAGCATGCAAAATGAGATCACCACCTTTTTGTGACACACGGTATGTCTGGTTATGTATTTGTACTTGTTTATATACATATGTTTATGTATTTGTTTAGCCAATAAAGCCATGATTTTGACCACAGAATTTGGGTGCTGTTACGGTATGAAACAATTACTTTTTTCCCATATTTCATCTTAATTTTAAAATGACAAAGCAAAGTAAAATGACTGGAAAATCAGAAAAGGCTACAAAGATTTCGAAGGACTTTGGAGTGTCCTGTGCTAGAGTACAAAAGTCCTATTAGCTTCTTAAAATACAACTGTGGGCTCACATCTTTAACAAATACTGGGGAACAGTTGAGATGTACTACAATTTCTAGCACAGTGTTCTTCTATGATCTTTCTTTACTACAGTCTTTTCCCTCCCACCCCTTTTTCAGACTCCATAGCTAGGCTGTCATAAAGAGTTGCTTAGAATGATTCACATCTTAAAAGTACTATGGATATGTAAAACATGAATTAGTTCTTACTAAAAGAATTAGAATAAGAATGTGAAGCAGAGGAAATACTCTCTTCAGCAGCTGTGAGGTTCACTGTAGCCTCAATGCCAAATTCAGCCCTTGGGCTTACTGCTTCGTGGAAAGGGACATATCCTATGTTCACAAACTTGGCACGCTCAGACCGCTTCTTTGTGGTTTTAAAGTAATATTTTTTAATTTGTTTTCTTTCTTTCTTTTTTTCCCCTAAAGAAACTTTCCCAAATAATCCCATGAATCAAAAATTGCAGATGTAAGGCATCACGTCTCTGTTCTAACATCTCAGTATCTTTCTTAAACCATAACGTCATTATCACATTCAAGGGTCTGAAATGCACATAACACATTTTAATTCTGGCAGTGTGAGAAAGGAAACCAGGACCAAACAAATGGAGACTTGTCATCACAGATCTGTGAAAGAACAGCAGGAGACATTGAAGGTAAACACAGTAACAACATATCCCAGCCCTAGCTGAATTTCGTCTGGAAAATGAGAAAATGAACACAAGGATTGATTGAAATCTTAGCTGAGTCATATGACAGCACTGAGCTCAGAGAAAACCTTTCTTTCCTAATATCAAGACAGTTGAATTTCAACTTATTAGCTGAGTTTTTAATTCTTCATTGTTTGCAGTGGAATGTCCCTCCTTAAAAAAATCAAAACTGTTGGCAGGCTATGCTAAAAAGATTGCTAACTATTGGTAAGGGAAAAAGTATTTAATTTGGGCGTTTTATGAAGGATACAACAAAACAAAGTAAGACAGCTGAACAACTTCTTGCCTCCTGCAGTGAACTTTAAATACCCAGAGAAATAAAAGCCTGTCATCACCTCAAGCAGTTTATGGTCAGCCTTGTAGATGGGCTGAAGCAGCGTGCCATGAGAGTGTGGGGCCAAGGCAGAGAGTCAAACTCAAGCTTTTTTCTTCTCCACTGAACAGAGGATCCAACAGGTCACAGAGGTGATTTACAAGGAGCTTTTGATAGTTTGAAACAGGGAAGTATTTTCCACTGTTCACTTCACTTCTGGAGGCACACAGAAAGGATATTTGTGTCACCAGTGGGAAAAGACTGTCTTTTTACCACAGGAGTGTTCATCTCCCTTTTTTTTTTTCTTTTTTTTTTTTATGACCAAAAAAGAACTAATGTGATGGATACAAAAGTAATCAAGCAGTCAGAGAATGTGATAAGTGTATTTCACATCTGAGACTTGTTTCCCTTTCTTCATCCCAGGTTGAAGTAACTGTGAATTATTTTAATTAATCTGCCATAGAATATCATAGTCTAAATGAGTTCAAAAGATTTCGGTACAATCTATAGCACATCACAAATATCACCTTCAGCTACAGTCATTTCTGTAGTCTTAAATCTGACAGACGTGCAGATAAGATGACAGGTATGGCATAAAATAATAAAATATAGTAGAAATCAATTACAGTCAAGCCATTTTTCTTCCTTAAGCAACATTTTTTTAATAAAAGAGAAATTACTACAACAAAAGTGACTGTAATTTCCTTAATGACTGAAAGATCTACATATTTTCCCTAAAAACTAAGTTTCACTCTTTCAGCGTACATTATAAATAAATGTTCTAGTTTTCCATGGTTGCTATAGTTCATCACATTGGAAACTGTGCCACCTGCACTGAGAGGTACATACAGTAACTCAGATCCTAAACAATCAGATGTAGTTAATATGATAGTCACAATTAATACGATGTTTTCACATCTAAGATGAAACAGGCAGATGGGGACAAGAGTCTCACATACATCTGGTACGAAATAAAACAAGCCTGGCAAGAGATTTTTTGCTTGACTTGCTATTTACATATTTGATTAAGTACTAAGATAATTTATGTGTGACTGCGCTAGAGACCAAGACATTCCATAAAAATTCCAGCGCAGTAATCTTCCAGTTTAGGATGTAAAATATAGAGCACATGTAGCCCACCATCTTCCCATCTTAAGAACTGATTCGACTTTTTCAACCCATGCAAAAAATACCATTCTCAGCAATGTAATAGACTACATCAATAGCAATAAGAATCTCTCATGATAGTAGAAGTCACATTAAGAAATGAAACACAGACAATGAATGCTTTTCTGACATTTTTCCAGTTTGAAAATCTAAACCCCATGGATTTTTACTGGGTAATAGCTATGCTACCAGTGTTAGTATGCACAGACTGCCTCTTCCATCTCTTTGTGAGAACAGTTTTCACAAGCATCTTTAGTACCAATTGTATGTCTAAGCAGCGTATCTGAAAGCCTCACTCTGTCTCCTGCTGTTACCTTTTCAGGCTCATCTTACCTTAGGAAATTCAGCCAGTGGAGGAAATAATAACTCTCTCTTTTAAATAACAGGTTAATAGCAGCTTTCATGATATATGAAAGATACATCCTGTAAATCCATCTCCTGAATATATTTTGAATCTTCCGTGAGAGAGGGTATCTCACTCGCTTATGTAGAAGCTATTCCACTTTTTAATGGAATTATTAACTATGGGTTAAAACAACACTCAGAATGACATTTCACTTCTGTCAGTTTTGAGATAGAGGACTCAGGCTAAGATCTGGTCCTAGATACTAAATAACTTAGCCTCTTCTTTCATGGACATTGTCTTTGTTCTTATAATTATGTTTTCTTCTAAATATTACTTCAGGCCACAATAAAATACATGTTATTTGCTAGTGCCAGTCATCCTAGGCAGTTCAGGTGGGGTAGTGGCAGTAATCCATTCTCTTCACTATTATATGGCTGTTTTTCTTCAGTTACTCTATCATCTAACTTTACCAGTGATTATTTCCTGGGATTTTTGTTGTTGCTGTTGTTTGGGGTGGGGAGGCTTGGGGAGATTGTTTGGGTTTGTTTTGGGGTTTTCCTGGTGTTTTTTGTTTGGTTTTGGTTTTGTTTTTTTCCCCCTGGTCATTCCTACAACCAGGAAACAGATCAGTCTCAGATCAAGGGTAGAAGTTATCACTACAAATACAAGGCCCAACTAGCTATTTCTGATAAATTAATATGAATTTGTACGAATTATATTTTCTAATAGGAATGAGAGCATCATATGAGGCACTACTATTAAAAACTCTTTAACAAGTGGTTGTTCAGTGGTGTAACTTTGGACCAAGTTGCTGTGAACGGCTGTGATGAAATGAAGGGGAATCGAATAAAAACATCTCCATAATAAAGGTTTTAAAATCAAAGGAGAAAAATTGCAGAATTTTAATTGAATGTGGCAGGAACTTAGAGTCTGACTAAGCCAAAAGTACCATTTTCATTACAAGAAAAGTAGAGGGAAACTTGGAGAGAAGGCCCTCAGATCTAAGTGGGTAAAAAAGTGTCTTCAAAAGTGAGAAAAGCAGGAAGGCTGCAAGAAAAGGAAAAAGAGTTCAATCAGTAGTGAGAGTTATGTTACAGGTCAATACATTTAAAGAAGTGAGAACTGCAAAAGCCAAGATAAATTAGAACTTGCAAAGGATATTAAAACAAATACTGAAATGTTCCTTAGCCACATAATTAAAAATAGATCAAGGAAAGAGATTAAATACAATCTCAGACATGGCCCCAAAACCTGAATTAATATTTTGCCTTAATTTTCAGTAAAGTTGAGGGCATTAAGCATACTAGAAGAGGCAAGCTAGCTTATAGAAATCAGGGTCAACAAATGTAAGTTTCCATAAGTAGGATGCAAAAAAAAAAAAAAAACCTCACTGCGCTCAGGTTGAAGAACATGATAGTCCCTATCAGAAAGATAATACAATATTTCAAGTAATTCTAAGTCTGTTGGCTGGGTGTAGCTGCTGGTTTCAGTCCATGTAGTACCACTGCAATTGTGAAAAGAAAAATACAATCTGCGTGCTTACAGTTATATAATAATTTAAAACTAATCTGAAGGGAAGAATGAGTTAAGACTTAACAGTAAACAGAAAATAAGGTAAAAAAACACTGTGAGCTCATATAGATTTGTTGCAGTACACTGTTATGGACGCTGG
>NW_010424109.1:0-10241 GCF_000710305.1 Buceros rhinoceros silvestris | reverse complement strand
AGCTGGGCTGGCTCCAGACGAATGACAGATGTTCACTGTTACCCCCCGCCCCCCTTACCCCTCTTACCCCCTTTCCAAAAGAAGGGAATGAGAAGAGGAGCAAGGGAGAGATACCTGTGGATTGGAAAAGAAAATTAAAACTGCTTTAATGAAAATAACAATAATAACAAAATGAAATATATAGAAATATATACAATACCAATACCGAACCCAACACCCCTGAGGGCAAGACACTCAACTTTATACCAAATATGAAGTCTATGGGATGGAAGGTCTTGTTGGTCAGTTTAGGGTCACCAGGATTTAGCAGTGACCTTGGTCTGCACAGCAGAAAGTATCAGCAAGAGCCTTTCTGCACACCAACCCCTGGTAGTAACTGTAAACATCAGGTGTTATCACTTCCAGAAACAGACACTAAAAATCTGCCATTAACTTCAGAGAGTGCAGTCAGTGAGAAGAGACTGAGCTGGAAAGTGAAATCACTGAACAGAATGAGTTCTGTTCTAACTCAAACCAGGACAGTTCTGTATTGATATTGTATGTATTTGTATATGTATAATTTTATTATTATTTTCATTAAAGCAGTTTTAGTGTTCTTTTCCATACTGTAAGTCTCTGCTCCTTATTCCTTTTCTATTCCTTTCTATTCCTTCCTTCAGGAAGGGAGGGTGTGACAATAGAGAGCATCTGTCATTTGTCTAGTGGCCAGCCCAGCAATGAGATCAATCTCTTCTCTCTAGCAGTTGACTCTACTAATAAAAGGATTGTAGCTTACAGGTCACAACCTGGCCTAGCAGACAGTGGTATAGGTGAACAGATACAGTGGGAGATACCTACTGTTCCCTCAAGACAACAATTTAACTGAGCGAGGAGAAATGAGTACTGAGCTTTAGTGAGACCTGGATGTAATTATTTAATGCAAGCATAACAAAAGCCAAGAAAACCTCATCCGGTCTCAGTGATTTTGAACATTCTTACAATCGTGTTTTACAACAGAAGTAACTCATGGGGAAGCATCACTCTCTACCCCCAGTCTGCTTCTGCCTAACCCCACAAGATTTATGACAATTGTTGAAAAAGTGAGAGCAATGCAACAGCATCAAAATGAGATACTAAGTGGGATGCTCATTTATATTCCTCTCCACTTTCCTTTTTTAACAGACAAAGTACAGGACTAAACCCCTCCAAAATTGAGAAAATAAGTCCTCCATTCATTTTTTTATAGCTGGATGATGTTAAGATGTGATGTCAAGTAGTGCAGAATAAACCAAACAAATTAACCCATCATTTTGTTAACTACAGATCTCAAGGAGAAAATGTGATAGTTCATGCTCTGTATATGTTACGATGAGGAAAGTCTTGAAAGTGGAAGAGAAGATTTAATCTTTAAACTTCTGTTTAGTTTAATGTGCGCCATGGAGCTTGACCCTGTGAAAACGTATCCCTATGCAACCATTAAGGACAAAGATTTTAATTTTTGAATCATTCATGTATTACACATCCTGGTTCGCATGTCACATATTTGAGTCAAACTGTGCAGTACGCACCGGTATCTTTTTCATTTTCAGGGCTCTGGCTCTAATTTATGTTGACAGTTTAGTCTTGAACTAATAGAGCTGCATCATGATCAGCATTAGGAAGAATTCTGTACTGGCAAGTGCTTCCAGTCTGCCTGGAGGAGTCAGTTCTACTGGGTGGTGGGTGGTATTAAGCCTAAATTATTCTGTTTGTAAAAAAAACCCTTTTGCCAAGAGTATATGTTACACAGAATGGAAGACGAGTGTAACTTGCAGACGGCTGTATATGTGGTATTCCCCCACCTTTAACTTTTCATCTCTAGCTTTTTTAAAAAAAGATAGAAATAAAAACAGGTTATGGAATTGATTCCAATGAGGCCAGATTTGTTACCACAGCTGTAAGATTTGTCAGCTTTGTTATGAGTAACGCTTAGTGATGTTGTAAAATACTCCAAACCACCGTGGGTGGGGATGCTTCTGGTGCAGATAGAGGTGTCCGATTTCGTCGAGATACCTTCCCAGCAAGTACACTAGCCCTGGAAAGAGTCAGGTACCAGTCTACAGGAGGCAGGCCACTGTCAGCAATTGGGATTGAAGGAATAAGGGTTGTGAGGGCTGCTGGAAACAACTGTGCAGTGCAAAGAGGGTGGCACAACCTATACAGAACTTCCCTGTTTGCTGGAGTTATGACAACACTGACTCTTCAACAGTTTAAGACTGGGAGAATGCAAGCATACTTTAGATCATTTTGTCTCCTTCACAGGACTGTAGGACCTGTGATGCATATTTTTTTCCTCTATTTTTTACTTTAAAACTCTACTTGCACAAAGCTTCCATGAAATAAGATGTGTGATCTCCATTTTGCAGGGAAGACAAAGGCTAAAAAGATCACAAATGATTTGTGACAGACCTAGATACAAAGATCAGATCACACTTATTGGAAAGGAGAGGAAGGAGCTGACACTTCTGTTAGGAAGCCAAAGAAAGAAATGTGTCCTTACTTCAGAATATGTTTTGCTGGGATTAGGAGACACTGGATACTGGCACAATTTCACGTGCCTATTGCTCAACTGGCTCGTGCTATTGACCTTTCCAGTGTGTTTACCTTAGGTTTTCTTCTGTGCTTATTTTATTTATTTTTGGAACTAACAGCAAAAGCAAATTAGTTGTAGGTTTTTGCTTTAAAAGAAGAAAATTCAAATGCATGCTGACATTTCCTGATGGTGTGTAGTTATGTATAGCACCTGCCTGTCCTTTGGGAGAATGAGACCATGTGGCAGCAGATGCTGTATAGACAATGTATATGTGGAGCTGTGACATAAAGTGACCGAACATCTAAACAGCTGAGTACACATGCAACAAGTATCTACACACAAGTGCTATAAGTCAGTGACAGGAGAGAATTTCTTATGATTCATATCAGGGAATACCAATTCTAAACCTAACTTTGACACAAATTTCTTGCGTGACATTATTTAGTTCATCTCTCTTCCTGTCTGTTATTTTCTCCATAAGGTATGAATATAAGACATGGATTTATGTTAACATTTCCATAACAATGAGTTTGTCACTGGTAATTGAAGACAGTCAAAAGAGGATAGTGAATACTTTTTTTCTACTTAATAAAAGTTTTATATTTAAAGTATTAAGTTTCTTTTCAAGAAGGCATAAGGGACTCTAGCTGCACTGGAATGAAGGAAGGTTGTATTGGATCAGCAGTGATCAAGTGCTAGATCTCTCACAGTCAGTATCAGACTAAGGCAGCTCCACAGGCAGTAGAAATTCCCTTGAATTTTTCTCTCTACAGAAAACACTCACCAATATCTACCTTAGCCAAAACACAGACTTTTTGCAGCCTGGGATCTCAGGTGATGCCCAGGTTGCTTATTTCTTAGACCAGATATTCTGGGGCCACTTAGAGAGATAGATGTATGCTTTTTCTTTCTCTGAAGGAAACTGACTTTGTTCTTTTTTAATTAGGTGTTTAATTAATTTCAGATTCCTTTTTAATTAGGCTGTGGCTCTAGGACAGAAATCATCTTCACAAGGCAGGAGTTACCAAGCCACTTTCCATCATTTCCAAGCAGTCCTGGCTAACTGGGGAGGTACCAGTCAATCGGCGGTTAGCAAATGTGCTGTCCAAGAAGGGCCAGAAGGAGGATCTGGGGAACTGTGGGCCTGTCAGTCTGACCTTGGTGCTGGGGAAGGTTATGGAGCCGGTCATCTTGAGTGCATCACATAACACCTACAGGACAACCAGGTGGTCAGGCCCAGGCAGCATTTCTGCAGGGTTTGTGAAAGAAGGTGCTGCTTGACTATCCTGACGTCCTTCTACAACAAGGTGACTTGCTTTGTGAATGAGGGAAGAGCTGTGGACATTGTTTACTTTGACTTTAGTAAAGCTTTTGACACTGTTTCCCACAGCATTTTCCTGGAGAAACTGACTGCTCATGGCTTGGATGAGCATACTCTTTCCTGGATCAAAAACTGGCTGGATGTCTGGGCCCAAAGAGTGGTGGTGAATGGAGTTAAATCCAGTTGGTGGACACACCACAAGTGGTGTTCTCCAGGGCTCGGTATTGGGGTCTATTCAGTTTACTGTCTTTATCAACAATCTGGATGAGGGGATTGAGCAAGTTCACCCTCAGTGAGTTTGCAGATGACACCAGGATAGGTGGGAGTGTCGATCTCCTTGAAGGAGGATCTACAGAGGGATCTGAACAGGATGGATTGATGGGCTGAGTTCAATGGTATGATGTTCAACAAGGCCAAGTGCTAGGTTCTGCGCTTGGGTCACAACAAACCCTTGCCTGCAGTGTTACAGGCTTGGGGAGGAGTGGCTGGAAAGCTGCAGAGCAGGAAAGGACCTGGGGGTGTTGGCTGATAGCCAGGTGAATATGAGCCAGCAGTGTGCCTAGGAGGCCAAGAGGGCCAAGAACATCCTAGCTTGATTCAGAAATAGTGTGGTCAGCAGGAGTAGGGGCCTGTACTTGGCACTGGTGAGGCCATACCTTGAATCCTGTGTTCAGTTTTGGGCCCCTCACTACAAGAAGGACATTGAGGTGTTGGAGTGTGTCCAAAGAAGGGCCACAAAGCTGGTGAAGGGTCTAGAGAACAAGTCTTATGAGGAGCAGCTGAGGGAACTGGGGTTGTTTAGCCTGGAGAAAGAGAGGCAGAGGTAAGACCTTCCTCGCTACAACTACCTGAAAGGAGGTTGTAGAGAGGTGGGTGTCAGTCTATTCTCCCAAGTAACAAGTGATAGAACGAGAGGAAATGGCCTGAAGTTGCACCAGGGAAGATTTAGTTTGGATATTAGGAAAAATTTCTTTACAGAGAGGGTCGTAAAGCATTGGAACAGGCTGTCAAGTGAAGGGGTTGAGTCACCATCACTGGAGACAGTTAAAAAACACATAGTTGTGGTGCTTAGGGACATGGCTTAGTGGTGACCTGGCAGTGCTGAGTTAACAGTCCAACCAAAACAATTCTGTGATACTGCGATTCATTGATTTACTGTTCCATTTTTCTACCAATATTACTACACTGGGAGAGGAATGGCACAACCATTAATTCAATCCCTGTAATAACGACAATAATGACCTGACTGGCAGAATAATAAAATCATGCCCCTAAATAAAATCATAGGCAGAAGGAAATTCAGGTAAATTTTAAGATTTCAGTCAGAAGTTTGCTCATAAATTCAAACCAAAATAGTAAAATACCTGTTGGAATTAACAGTTTTGTTAACAGAAGTACATTTTCAGTTCTCGTGAGTCCTTCATTGTATAGTTTTAAAGTGCTTCTGGTCCAGAGATTTGCTGATAAATATCAGGAAATATATTGTTGATAAAAGCAGTGATTCCAATCTGTGCAACACATTGAGCAAAACACTGCATAGCTCTTGGGAATTAGATTAATGGAGACAGAAATACGGATAGGTACAGAAGCAGATCGACCAATCCCCATGAAAACCATTTCTCTCAATGACAGAAATGCCCCAGAGTTGTCTATGACACTGATCTTTTTCTCCATTATAGTAGTATAGAGCACTATATTCTGGGCAGAGTGTCTACCCATTTCATTCTCAAGTGTAGTCGTAAGTGTGCATCCAGCCCATTCAATACAGTGTGGAGCACAATATTTCAGTTTTATGGAAATAGGCTTGAGGTAACCCAGCTTAAAATGGATTAGACAGAATGATGCATAATGCTGCCTCATACAGAATGGAAACCTGAAAAAGGATCCATCAGGGATATTAGCTGGAACTCTTTTCAAGTGGTTTAGCACCATAATTTGGCACTCTTACTGCAGGTTTGATTCAATCAACATCTCATAGAGTGAGGGGACTGCAGGCAAGGCTGCTTTCATCCAGAGGACTACAGAACAAAAAGAAAGGTGTATGTGCATTTTTCAAGGAGAGTTTGGGAATTCGTAATAATTTTGCTGCGATGACAAGATGAAGTTGGTAGTTGCTTGGACAATCTTTGTGGAGGGAAGTTGCTTATTTGGTACTGAAATGTTCTTGAAAGTATCCCAGTTTTTTTTCCAGCTACTTCTGGTAAAAAACATTCAATGAGTCAGGGTGAGAACATCATGTTTTGCAGCCTTGTAGTAAGGCCTGATTTTATTCATAATGGGAGGATATATTTCTCTTTTTAAGAAAAACTCTACCAAGTGGAGACTGAGGCAAGCAGTTTTGGCAGCTTTCATATACAGTGAAATAGTACTACTATGGTTAATGTACATGCAGATGTTGAGATCTCAGTTGGAGTAACTCTTAGACAACTGCAGGCCACATCGAGCCTGATATTCTTATTAGGACTATCACATCATGAGGCACTGTGAGTACTCAGCTCTTCACAAAATTGAAGCAGTTGTTTTCTCCACAGTGTTGTGGTTAATAGTCATATTTAGACTCTGGCAGGTTATACAGTCATAAAAATGAGGCTATTTTTGTCAGCTGGGATGTTTTGATGTTTGTGGGAATGAGGTACTTTGTTGATAGTTTTCCTCAACACACTATAGAAACTGCCGGTGATGGGTAGGTCAGCCAATTGGAGACATTTGCCAGAGCTGTG
Source organism: Buceros rhinoceros silvestris (assembly GCF_000710305.1). Classification (NCBI taxonomy): domain Eukaryota; kingdom Metazoa; phylum Chordata; class Aves; order Bucerotiformes; family Bucerotidae; genus Buceros; species Buceros rhinoceros. The sequence continues at coordinate 3,649 of NW_010424109.1, read as the reverse complement.
GATTTCATGAGGCCAAATTTCATTTGAAAGTAAGTTTTCCCTGTCCTCGTAAAATGTGTTTGTTCTTCGGAATGATTCCATTCTAACTGATAGGCTTGGACTTCAAATAAAAGTATCAGTGTATTAGTAATATCCCTGCAGATAACTTGTCAAATGACCACCCACACAAAGTAACAAGAGCCAGAAGTCATGGCTCAAATTCATCGCGAACCACAGAAGAGATTGCAGGTTGCCGTTTCTGCTGCCTGGGCATTTTAATAGCTTCTTTGAATCAGACTTCTGTGTTTTGGAAAGATCCAACTCACGGACACAAAAAGACATAATACAGCATAGTCAAGTAGCTGCTGAAATTGTACAGTACTGCTAGCAAAATAAGTTAAGCAGAAAAAAAAATATATGCAGTGCTGTTATGTGTCATTCTGTCTAGTAACAAGGGGCTAGAGAAATCCCTGAGAATGCAGAAAAAGCCGGTTATCAATAGAGCTTCAATTTCTTTTCTCCTTATACAGAAAATTAATTTAATTTTAGGATATGAAAGGAGAATGTTAATAACACCTTCACGTTGAGAAATTTCCATCCATTTATTTCAAACCACAAGCATAAAGTAGAAAGAGATTTCATTCTCTCTACTGCTGCAAAGAAATGCCTAGTTACTAGCTAGTCACGTTTCGCTATGAGCAAGACTCAATTTTCCTATATCGACTGCAACATTTCTAGAGAAATAACTTTTTGTTTTTGTGGAGAGAGATGAATGATTTGATATAAAAATGGTCTGTTCTGTTTTTGTACTTGGAAAGTACTTTTTATCCTTATGTATAACAGGAGCCAAATAATAAATAATTTGAAGTGAACAAATTTACTGCTTCATATTTTCATAAAACCACCCAATGAGAACCCTAATGTATCTTTTTAAATTTCACAAATATTGGTGTATTTTCCCCCAGTGGCTCCCACATAGTGAACACCCAGCAATCACTGTAAACGCATATGTAAGAAATTTCTTATTTTTTTGGATGGGGAAAAGATATTTGGAATCAGCTGATATATAATATGAATGCTAAAAGATTTCATAATGATGTAGGATTCCGTTTGTTTGGCAAATGTGCTTTACAGGGTAAACATTGTCTAGAAGTGGGATATAATACTGGAATGTGTCAGTGGCTGCCGCTCCACCAACTCCTCAAGGAAAACATCAGCTCCACTTGTTCAAAGTAATCCCTGTATTCTAAGGGATGTGAGAATGGGGGTTTGCTGCCATCTTAGTTAAGAGGCACAACTGATGGGGCCCACAAGAAGAGGGAGAATTATAAATTACACCAGACTCTGCCTTTATTTCAGTCTACATTGCTGTGGTTTAACACAATGCCTTTTCTTTGCAGCCAAGGAGAAAATGAAAAAAAAAAAGAAAAAGGAGTTAAGGTTGCTGCACTCATGCAGCTTAGTTTAGTAAAGCAAGATATTATGGTAAGTATCCAGCTCCCCCTATTCTTAAGAGATATCTAAAATCCATTTAACAAAGGTGCTAGGAACATTTGAGCTGTCATCCTCAATTCTGAAAAAGGAGAACAGTTCCAGGAAACATTTATTCCAGCATAGGTAAAAAATGAGCTGCCTGGAAATGCCATCCAGAAAAGGAGAGATCACAGTTGGCTAGACCAGGTGAGATGCTAACGCCTGGGAGAAGACAGACAGGGGAAGAATGGAACCAGAACTGTTTGAAAATGGGCTTGCTACCATCTAGCTTGCACTATATACGTATACTATACTATATACTCCCGAATCTGAACAGCTCTCATATGATCTGGGAAAAAACTCTCATTTCTCCTTGTCAGACTAAAAACTGCATAGCAGGAGGTAGCAAGAAAGATTCAGTAAAACTTCAGACACTGCTTTTCCACAAAACACGGTGTCCTTAAAAGAAAGGGAAACCATACTGATAAACTTGGTGGGCCCCGTGACAGACTAGGCAGGTCTTGTGTGCACAGGTGCTATGTGAAAAGTTTGGCCTTCCTCTGGCATCTCTCCTTGTTATTCCTACTGTGCAAAAGCAAGCTTTGAGGGAAGCAGAACAAAGCTGTTGGCAGTAAAAACTGCATTTACATTGAAGCATAGTAAGAACCATGTGATAATGCATGAGACAATGGCTAATAAATCATTAATCACTCATTTTCTGGAGCAGAGCATTACTGTTGATATAAGAACACCATATGGTTATTCTGATGGAAGACATAGAGTAGAAAGAAACCATTTGCATAGTGCCAGCCGTAAGAGTCTATGAGGGTTATTTGCTTAATTGTAAATTTGCTTCAGGTTTAATGGTAAACACCTTATTTTTGCTGGTTTCTGCTGCTGCTGCCAGCAACTGCATAAAAGTTAGTTTTCTTGTTGTCTGAAAGATCAGGGAGAAATACAGTGCTAGTTATTCAGAGCTGGACACATTCATGAGTATTTTCTTCTGTAGCTACTCAAAGTGTTCTGTAAACATCTCCAAAAATCAGTGAACGTTTCAGCCTAAATGTGTCCATCTGTAGTCATAACAAATGATCTGGAACTATATATGTGCTATGGTTGGTGCTAAGCATGTGGCTACACCCTTTCTTAGAGCTGTTTCCTCAATAAATCTCACTTGAATTATAAAATTGAAGATATCAGAAATCTGAAATGTTAGTGATCCCACTTTTAAAGCACATTCGTGTGGGGATAATTATACAGAAAGAATATTTTGATGAGTGACTTGAATTGTCTTTACATTCCTTGCCATTCGTACCCTTTTACTAAAATGTTACCATTCAGACAAGCAATGTACATAATTAAATTCAAATACCTTAACTAAAAAAAACCTCTATGCTAAGGAATTCTTGATTTTCTCCAAAATCTCTCCAGTTTGTCTTACAAGATAATGCCCAGAATAAGATACATTAAAAGGAAATCACTAGTCATGCACAGAATCCACACATTTTGTTTGGATGCATACCTATGTGTTTACCTTTCTCATCTCTGTAGGCACCTCACTGTAAATTTGAGCCTGACTGCCCTAGATCTTCTTGGCAATTGCTTTTCCAACCTACAACTCACATTTAATACCCCTCTTAAGACTTTGCATAGATTTCAAATCTGCAAGGAATCATCATAGCTTGACCTGCTCGCAGCAGCTGTAGACTTTAAACTGCTAATGGGTGTATCCAGTCTAAAGCTGCTGAGCTAGAGAATCATTAGCCACATCCATATTAACTAGATTCCTTTATGTGCTTTATTCCCATTCTTTATTTTTAACTGTCCTCTCAGCTTAATAACAAATGCATGTTGTTTTGACATCTTCTCTTCTTTCCTAGGTAACTAATAAATGTATTTAAAACTTGCAAATCGCACTCTAGTTTGGTGACAAGCAGCAGTTAATCGTGCTTCAGAACTTCAATACATTTTTCCATAAGCCTTTTACAGTGTTCCTTCAGACAGTTTTCATCCAACATAACAACATATGATGCAGATAATTTACCTTTCTGTGGATAAGAAAACACAGTACCAAAAGTTACACTAAAGCATAGGGCTGTATTTTAACTGGCAGTTTTATTAAGAATTTGAAACTGTGAGAAAACCCTCTCTGGCCCAGTAAGTAGGGACAGAAGACCAAATTGCACCCCTCCCCCCT
>NW_010424108.1:0-275 GCF_000710305.1 Buceros rhinoceros silvestris | reverse complement strand
AGAGGGATCTGGACATGCTGGATCGATGGGCCAAGACTAATTTTATGAGGTTCGACAAGCCCAAGTGCTGGGTCACAACAATCCCCTGCAACGCTACAGGGCTTGGGGAAGAGCAGCTGGAAATCTGCCAGGCAGAGAAGAACCTGGGGCTGTTGGTTGACGGAGGCTGAATATGAACCAGCAGTGTGCCCAGGCAGCCAAGAAGACCAACAGCATCCTGGCTTGTATCAGAAATAGCATGGCCAGCAAGTCTAGGAAAGTGATCGTCCCCCTCT
>NW_010424107.1:0-53115 GCF_000710305.1 Buceros rhinoceros silvestris | reverse complement strand
ATTATTATTACCTCGGTCCCTCGACCCTTAAGAATTCTATATATGGACAAATTGTGCAGAGCCTGTAGCAGAATGAGAATGATCAGATATTCATAGAACTTATCTTTTGATGAACTTGAAATTACTTGAAATGCTTTGTCTAGTCTAGAAAAAATCTAGACTGATAATCATCTTCCCATGTGTGCAGTACTTCTCTAATGAGGAAAAAAGTAATGAATCCTCTCCTGGGTGAAAAGTGAAAGAAGTAATAGACTGAAGCTGAAACAAGGTAGATGCAGATTGGAAATAATTATATGGGAGAAACTTTGTAATGTTAAGACTTGCTAAACAGTGGGGCTGGTTTGTTCACAGACAGGGAGGTTCCATCATCCATCATCCGTCATGGAAGAGCAGGTTAGACATGAATGGTAGAGCTGCAGTCCTAGTTTTTGATGGAGACTGGACTATCTGAAATTTCTCCTGTTCCTACCTTCTGTGATTTCATGTGATTATTCTATATAAGTTGTGATTCAAGTGGAAGTGTAATTATGATTATCTCTCTCTGAGGCTGCATGTTGATTCTGAACTCAGGAGGACTGCTCAAGTGGACAGGCATTTGAAAGCGGAGACTTAAGTAGGTGGCACCAGACTAACATACACCTTTTGGTATTTGTATTAGATCTTTTAAAACAATCAAATTTCTGTTGCCTGAAGGAATTGTTCCTGCATGAGGAGTGAACCATCACTCCTTAAAGAGAATCCATTAGAAATACTACGTTTAGTGTGTCACCTAGGTGCCAGAGAACAGTAAATTGTATTTATCAGTAGAATTTATGAGGAAGGACTACTAGCGGAAAAAAAAATACACCACTGAAGCAACAAAGATCAATTGTAAGAGGGAGATGACATGCATTAAGAAAAATGCAACGTTTCTCAGGAAAAATGAATACAAAATTAATTTTCTTTTGAATATTCTGAAATGCGTTGTCACTAAATAGTATACTCAAAGGTGAAACCGTCGGATCTTTGAGATACCTCTTGAGTCAAATTTTGAAAAAGTGATCTGTCACTGGATCTGCAATGCATTTTAAGGGTTTAATTTATACTACTGTATTAATATAAAGTAAACAAGACTTTGGAAAACAACCAAAGCTATGATGGTGTGTTTGGGGTTCCGGGAAGAATTTGGTTGTTCATCTTCCCTGCATTCATATTAAAAATGTGCATTTCTATTACTTACCCTCTAATTGGTACCTTTCGCTTCCTCCCTCTGAAAAACAGCTTCAGCTCAAACTATTCTTTGATTTTGAGCGACACTATTTTGTATATAAATTCCATAGTGTGTGAGTATATACACAGAAGCTCTCTGTTACGTGAACTAATGCACGATTCCATATTAGAAACGATATGGTGCTTTATAGTGCCATAGCATCAAGATGAGTTTTGCAAATATGTTAAGTTTGAGGTCTTGTTTTTTCCAGTCTTTTTTGCTCTCTTGTGCACGTTGCTCCTAAAGAAGTAATCTGTCTAGAGGGACTTGCCTTGTCAATTCCCTTTTCTGTGCTTTGCTTTTTCCATCTTATGTCAGATCTAATTTGGTACAGTTACCTTGTTTTGCTTATTAGCACAGAAAGGAAGATTTTTACTGTGACAAAAATTTTCTAGAAATCTCCTCTTCACCTCAGTTGTCAAGTGCTGTGATTTTAAAATGTGCACTCAAATGTCCTTTTTAAAATAGCAATTTCCATGGGTTTTATTTCACAGTGTATAAGAATCCCAGCTTAAAAGAAAGGCAGATGAAAGAAAAGAAAGTTTAATAAATTGCATTGTTGCTACTTCTGAAGGCATTGGTGCTTAAGTTTCATTTAGGATTTTTTAAGAATTAATAGTAAATTCCTTTTTTTTAATTAACACCAGGTGTTGTATTTCTACAATGACATTTCCTGACTTTTTAAGAACTTTTTACTTCTGATACTGAATATGGTAACAATAAAAAAAGGGCAAGAGAGGAAAAGTAAGGAATATTTTAATTTTCTTTTTAGTTAGTGTTCTTCACTGTAATTTGTTAGAACAGTAGAAAAGCACTTTTTTAGATTGATTGTTTCTAAGAATTACTTTTAAGTGGACTATTTTGCTTGAGAATACTTGGGAACTGGGTTTTTTATCTGATATCTTGAAGATTTTCTGATCCGTTCATGTATCTAACAAACATACAGAAATTGCATAGCTTTCACTATCAAGTAAAGTTGTAGTGGATGGTGAATGTGTTGGTATCTCCCAGCTCGAGCAACACTCAGTAATGCAAAATATTTGTTGTTTCCTTTGCATAATTGTATAATGAATATTTCTTAAATAACACTCTGTAAAATCTCAGGCATTCTCAGATACATACAGGAAAAAAAAAGTGTTTGCACTGAGTAAAATATTTTCTGTAACCAGATAATTGTCTTCTCTTTATCCTAATGGCCGGAATAGCTCAGGATGGTCTGTTAGATGTGAAATGGAGCTATAAGGATCAAACTGAGCTGAAAATTTCATTTTTGGAAAAGCAAAGGGAAGGCAAGGCTGTAAATTCAGTAAACTCCGAGCCGGCAAGGTGGTAGGTGGGAAGCAATGCTCCTCCGATCCTCCGCCTTGCAGCACCCGCCTGTGAAGACGAGGTCAGGGACCCACTGCAGGCTGGCAGGAGCCTGGGGCTCTGGGGACTTTACAAGTTACAGCCGCAAAAAACTCTGTAAAGCTCATTAAGGAGATAATTTGTTACTCCCGAGCCTGCAAAATGCTGACACTTCTGCCAGACATGAAGGATGTGGGATGGGATGGGGGTTTTCTCTTCTACAAAATAACAGTAAGTTTCTGTAGCTCATTATAATTTTTTAGAAGTTTTTTCCTTTGTTTTAAAAAGCAATGTCAGTATGCTCTGGGCTGGACGATGGTAGAGAGGTGTTAGAGCTCTCTGAGTGCTGGTAGTTGTAGTTACTTCCATTTGCATATGAGTTCTCTTTCTGTTTGTGTCTGACCTGCATGGGCTTGGTTGAGGCAGAATTAACTAGAAATGCTCAAGGGCTGTCTGTCTGTCTTGTACTTCATTTATTCATCAATTAAATCAAGCTTTTCTGAGGTCAGGGATTTTTAAGAGTAACATTGTCTGATACAGTTGATTTATGGACTTTTTATCTCACAAAAATAGACATAAATTAAGACCTAGGAGATTATTTTTTAAATTTTTTTTCAAAATTAGTTTCACTTTAAACATGCAAACAAAGATACACAGCACCAGTCGAACTGCACAACTTGAATAAAATTCATCCAGCTGAGCACTGTGCAAAACTAAATGGGTGTTCAAATTTTATACAGATTCTTCCAAGATTATGAACATACATAGAAATTATTGTACTGGAACAGATCAATGATTCATCTACTCCTGCTGAGAAGTGCTGGTGAAGCATGCCAAAACGTAAACCAGGGACTTGATCAGGATATCAAGTCTGTCACGCAATGCTTAACCCAGCTGGAGACCTGGCAGCGGAATACAACTCATGGGTGACTAACCGCCTTCCACCTCCATCTTCCTCTTCCACAGGAGGTCTTGTCCCCTCATTGACTTTAAAAGTCTCCATGCTAGAAGGTACTTTCAAATAATTCTGTAATGGAGCAGTGGCTTTCTGAGTTGTGGTCAGCACAGGGAGCAAGTGCTTACAGGCAGTGGCCTCCAGACTCATTAGAGCCAGGTCTGTGCTGCAGGTCTTCTGTACCTGCCCTGCCTGGGAGCAGAGGAGGTGGTTCCTCATTCTCATACCTCTGCCAAGTTCTGGAAGAATAGGAATCTGATGTGAGATGGAAAAAGGGTGGACTGTAGGAAGACAAGAACTTGCTTGAAAAGACCCTGTAAACTATAATTAAAAAATAATAATAATTTTTTGTTAAACGATGTCCATACGTATTTCAGTTCTGCTAATTAACAAGCAGTTGCCCCTTTCCCTGAGGGAAGATGCTTGAGTAGTGACTCCAGAACAGCCGACAACTTCGCTTGCAGGGTGCAGTGTGTCTTGTGAAGGTGCAAACTAAACCCTATAGATCTTCTGCAGCTGCAAGAAATAGGAATAGTCTTCAGATGGGTAGCCAAGTCTGCCAGTCATGATTGCAGTGAGGCCCCATAATATGTAAAGAAGATTATGTATGATTGGTCATAAATTTAAAGATGGGAGTGACCCTCTCCTGTTGACAAACTGATTAAGGTGTCTTCAGTTTGATGTAGCACCCATTAAAATGTGACTGGGAGCAGGTGGCTGACTAGTCTGTGGTGTGTAGGTCGTGAATCCTGTATTGGGGGATGGAACAGAAGGAATTTCCCTTTCCTTCTTGGAAGCAATAAGGAGAAAACACTAGTAAGTTACTTGAAAGCCTGGCTGGTTTAGTGTGAGGAAATACAGAGGAAGACGTGTGGAAGTCGTCCTGCTGGGGGTCTGCTGGGCTTCTCTGGATCCTTCTGCGCTGGGAGGTTCTGCAGTATTGAAGAAATGAGTGTTGCCAGTGGATGATGATCTGAGTCCAGGAGGAGTCATCTGTTAGGCTCAACTGGAGCCCTGCTTGCAGCAGCACGTTTCCTGCTCTGGTTTCTGGCAAAGGCGTGTTTTGGTGGCTACCTAGCGGTACTGCTGCTGGCTCTATGTTTTTAGAGATCAGGCATATTAGCAAGTGGTTTGAAGTTGTTTGGGTTTCAAAGCTGCTTGAAAACTTTTGGCTAAGCTAACCTGTTAATGACTGTTTGATGGTAAAAGGAAGCAGCACAAGGAATGTTTATATTGATGTCACCTTGCAGAAGAAATCAGTTTTTTTTATTATTCTCTCCCCATTTGTCTGCCAATTGTCTTGTCTTTTTTTTTTTTTTTCTTTCAAACCAGGTGACTATGACAATGTTTCTTCAAATGTCAGTTTGGCCAGTGTGTGTCAGGTGGCGCAGGGTTTGGATAGGTTAATATGGCTGCTTACTACAAAGTTAAAGCTGACATACCATGGATTTTCATCTCACAGAATTAAATACTGTGTTTAACACATTTACTAAAATATCTCATATTCACATCAGTAATACAGGAAAATAAAATAGTCTCTTAATACTTACTAGTGTTTAATGATTGTTTCCTGTGTAAAAATCAGATATAATTGGGAACTAGGAAATATAAAATAAAAATTCAATAAAAATAAATTCAATAAAATAAAAATTCAAACTAATAACACATTTGAGATACATAATTGGAGGTGTGGTATGACTTGCCAAGATTGAGTTCAATTGAATGTTTTTAATTTTACATTACAGTAGTTAAGAATTTGTGAAGTCTTGACTAGGTTTGAGGTGCTGTGAAGATACACGATACAGATGTTCATTTTATTAATGCACAGGAAAAGTCTTGCAGAAGGTCGTAGCTCGATACATTGATTTCTTTATCAGTTTATGACAGGACTCAGTTTTACAGCTGTTTTCTGCCTTGTCAGACTTCTTGCTTCAACAGAGTTCTGGCTAAAAAAATGTGATCGACACTTACCACAGAGCTAATTTTACAGATGGAGAACTGACTAATTTTTTTCTTAATGCATGATTAAGATTATGTTTTCAATCTGTTTATAAAGTTGTATAAAACCAGCACCCTTCTAGTTGCACTAATAAAGTGATCCTACTATTTTGAGTTGAAGAGATTCGTGGATATCAGTGATACACCCAGCAGTACATGTAGAGGAAGAATATTGGCAGGCACTACCACGTGATTTTTTTGCGAAAGCGGATATAATTTATTATATAATTTATTAGTTGAGGAAAAGAAATCAGAAATCCTATTTTGAAGATGAGCCAATTCATATATTCGTGGACATTGTACAGACCACCCAGATCTGAAGTTATGTTTTACGTTTCTTAAATCTAAATAGATTCCCCAGTTTGGAACTGGCTGCCTGACTCCATCTGAATGCCACACACTTAGAAAAGGAAAATCTACCTTTTAATTTCCCTTTCTTTTCATATCTTACTTAGTGAAAGGCTTCACAGCAAGTCAGCCTGATGGGTTTCTGCAATAAAATAGATCACAGCAGAAGATTTGCCTATCAGAAATGTAGTGTTCCTTGCTGAGAATTAGATCTACCTGCTCCTGGGATAAATACATTTAACCTCTCAAGAAAAAAAAGGGGCATGATCCTGCAATACAGTCTCTTCCCAACCCCATCTCTGCGTTGCCACAGTGTGGATGTGGCATCTAACAAAAATTTTACCCCTGAGTATAGTTACCTCTGCTAGAGGCCAAGGCAGAAAAGTCTGTGTATGTATGTACCATTGGGGGATTGTGATTTGTAAAGGAATTTGTCAAAGTTCAGTAAAACTCTGCACCCTTCTGGCATGCCGTGGGGATGGTAGAATGGACTGCCATGTATTCTCCATGTTAAAAACCATCAACAGAAAAAAAGGGTAGTTTTCTGTCATTTAACCTCGATTAAAGATGAGGAAAATGTGGATATCCCAAGTCTCAATGCTTTACTGTTTCACCCAGATTCCTGTTTTATTCTGCGCGTACCTACAGATGGAAAATGTTCTTTATAATGTTCGCTTTAAGTTGTGGCTGCATGGTTAACGGTGCAGTAACCGATGTTTTCATTCTCAGCCAATCTAACCGCGAACAAAAGTGTTTAGGAACAATGTAAACAAGGAACAGCTTCAAACAGCAAATTTTCTGCCAGAGTTTCTGAAATGTCATTGAGAAACAAGTAATTTTTTTGCCAGAAAAGTGAATAATTGTGTCTAGATGCAGACAGGATTTTTTTATGAGTTTATACCTATACCCATTGACGTGCAAGGTGGGGTAATGTTTGAATGTTTAACCTAACACCGGGGATTGAGAAGGGTGAGGGCTGAGGATGTAGATTACATTTAGTTTATAGGGTGGTTTATATACGCATCCGCAGTTAGTGTTTTACACAGTGGCATTACGGAGTGTGCGTTTTTTCCTCAGGCGCTTACAGCTCTAATTACCATACTCATCAGAGCATTGATTTAGGAAATCCGTGGCAAAAACTGTGGCAGTTTCATGTGCTTTCTGTCACTTTGTGGTGTTTCCTTGAATGTTTTGCAAAAAAGGAGGCACATTGTTATGACGGATCACTCAGGTTGTGGTGTATCTGTTTTGAAAAATGTCCTGTGTAAGTTTTAAAGCTGCTCATTTAACGAGTTTTTTTAAGCAAAAGTGTGATTTTCTATTCACTGTAGATTGAAAATTAAGCTGCCTTGTGCCGACAGAGTGAGGCAGTCTGAGGAAAAACGAGGGTAAAATATGATTTATGAGAGTCTCCATTTCAAAATATAATGGATTGAATTTAATATGCTACTTCTGAAAATCATATTGTGACCATCTGTTAATAGAAAACTCCCCTCCAAAACAGATGATGAAATGTGAAAAAGATAAGGTTCAGAGAGAGTTTGTTTTTTTTAATGTGTCTTTTTCACATTAGCCTTTTTAGAGACATAATTTCTGTCAGGGGAGATAACTGCAAAACCTCCTGTATATTTGTCAAGTGAAATCCTGACCCCGCAGCCGTGTTTCGCTGGGTGTCTGAAGGAGGAGGGGTCTTAGCAGCAGCACTGTCTTGTGTTTCTGCCAGTCTCCTTCCGAGGAGTCTTTGAACCCGAGAGCCAGTTTTAGTTGTATTTGCAAAAGCATAAAGGTCCCAAAGATACAGAAATTTCTGCTTTTTTCTTGACAATAAGCAGCTGTGTAGACAAAACAGCTGTACTGGTGATCACAAGCTCCCGGGCAAACCCAGTCCTTTGTAGACCCCGGGGAGCTCACGAGGGTGTTACACTCGTGCAGCATGCTTGCTGTGCAAATTGCTAGGAAATCAGGCTCAGCAGATTTGTTTGCTCCTTAAAGAACTTGTTGGTTTAACTGGTAATGAAAAACCCAAAACGTATTTAACCTGACTGTTTTTAAAGAACTTTGCTGCTCTCCTGTTGTTTATCCGTCGCTATAGAAGTTGAATGAGGATGATCAAAACGGTCAGTAATAAATGGCATTAAAAAATCTTGGTATTGTTCCTGCCTCTTAAAAGGCAGAACTGTTTATGTGCACCCTTCTCAATATAGCTTACTTTAATTAAAAAAAAAGAAAGAAGAAAAATTCCTTTATTTAAAAAAAAAAAAGTGAAGGGAGAGAACTTAACCATGTTGTGTTGGCAAGTTAGGTAAATGGCAATAAAATGCTATCAGTATGCAGATACTCAAAATACAAGTTGTACAGGACGTGAGAAGATAAAGCTGAGTCAGGATGCCAAACTGAAAATTATTTAAATCAATGGAAAACATACAGAAAATGCTGTACTATTTTTTATTTCATTGAATAATATAAAAATACTTCGACTGAAATTCAAACCAATGCTGAAAGCACACATGAGGTCATCTTTACCTCTTAAACCCCCCTCGTTCTAATCAGGAGCTGTAAAAAGAGTTTACAGAAGCAGAAGGAAAACAGGGAGCTGTCTTCTGTGATGAAGTATGATCTTTTTTAAAAGAATGTGATTCAGTTGTGTTTAAATGTAAGAAAAAATTCTGTGGATATGTTTAGTGGTGGGAGATACCATTTATTGAACTCACAAAAATGTTTAGTGCAGATATTGGTCATTGAATGAATAAATAATGGTATGTTGTATGGAAATGTCTGGAATCAAAACTTTTGGCATTCTTTGAAGTATCACAGCAAAAAGTTGATGAATATTGTTAATTCGTAATTGACATTCATTTGGAACATCACTGCAATATCAATTTTAAAGTTAAGCTACCGTTACTGTTCGCAACAATGGAAATCTCATAGCAGTGCAACAACAGGAAAACCTTGTGTACAAACCTCAAAAAACAGGCTGGGCAATGATAATGTCCAGTGAGAGAATCTGAATCCTCGAAGAGGTCAACGTAAATTTGAGAGAAGGTAAAAGATGTCTTTTCTCTGTCGTCTGTCTCTACAGCTTCATTGTACCAAACACCAGCAGCTCTTGAGCACGCTTTCTTTTCCTCTTCACAAATTCTCAACATGTGGAAACCTGTCCTGGCAAGCCAGTAGGTTTGATGCAGAGGTGCAGGATTACTTGGTCTTATTTGACACCAAGTCTACAGAGCCTCTTGCATCTTGATGTCTCTTCCACATGAGGAATGACGTTCTGCAACTCGCGTTACTCTTTTGCAAGGCATAGGAAAGTCTGAGGCATGTCCTAGATAAAACAATACAGTTTGATCAAGAGAGCGCTGAACTGTGTATGACCAAATCAAAATACAGAGGAGGGCTCTGTGGAGCCTCTGTCTTGACCACACAAATATTCTGAAGCTTCAAGGCATGTGCTGTTTTGTCAAGGCTGCACCTACCCAGTTCGTGAGCCTCCTAGATAGACATCAGCATTGCTCGCCTGTGTCAAGAAGCCTCTTCACTCTGGACTATTTGCACTGAGAGTAGGAATACACAACATTTTGGAGAATTGCCTTCCAGGTAAGATCTTTTAAATAGTGTAATTGTGTCCACATTATAAACGCACACACACACACAAAACCCTCTGGGAACTTTTGCTGGAACAGCTCAGAAAGCACTGAAACTATTCATGGTGCACATTGCCTGTGATGAACTTTCCTCTGCTCCTTATATGCTAAAGCTTTCTTGTGCATATTTTCTTCTGGCCCACAGGGGTGGAGCATGAATGTGAAAATAAGGAAAGAATTAATGAAATATTCCAGTAGGATTTGGCATGAGTCAGCCAGACATACTTATTTTGTCCTCCTTGAAGAGGACGCATCTCTAGGGGGTTTAGTCCTCACCATTAATAGTAGGATTAGAAATACAGCTAAAATGTGCTCCCTAATGAAGTCCAGACCTCTGATATTCTGGACCGGAGGTGGGACTTTTTCCCAAAAAACTTGACTGGATTCCACACGTCAATTTTTTGCAAGCACTTCATAAAAGACATTCACCACCAATTGCCATATAATGTTGTTTGGCAAAATAAAAATGCATGTAATTCTATGTATTATGAAATATATTTATAAAGAGAATAGTTATACTTAAAATTCTGAACAAGTAAATGAATACAAAATGAAAACCGCTCAAATCCTCAGACACCACTCTTTGCTCCATCACCGATAAATCAACAATGTAAAATTGTTGTTTTTCTCTAGAACAAGTTTCACAGCTGTATTTAAAAGTATGTTGATGAAAAGTGATTCATAAGGTGAAGTAATCATTTTTGTGCAGTGCATTTGGCAAATTTCAGCTAAATTACACCATAAAAGAAATATTATATTTGACAGTAAACTGTTAGTGATGTGAAATTTGAGAATGAAAAGTGACTAATCCAAAGACTTATTTATGTCTATGCTGCTCTCTGATGTTACCGGGTTTTCATAACCTGTAGTGGTTAGTATGTGATTTTCTCAGCTTTGTAGATTTAAGATTTAGATAAATTTCTAATGGCGTTCCATTGTGAAATAATTCACATTTGTTTGGTTTAGGTGTAATTAGAGGCTATTATATCTGATTTGTCTATTACAGATTGTCTACCGCAGAATTCTTACTAGCTAAATATAAAAGTAATTAAACTCACAAAGTTTTGGGCTTCCTTAAAGGTTTTTTGTCTATTGTATTTTCATTTGAAAAGGGCATGTGTGATTCACCAAATTACTGTGTATATAATGCTAGGTGACTTAAAACTGTAACAAATAATTACAAGGATTTAATAGAATGGGCTAAACCTCTTTATCCTCCTTTGCATGAGTGACTTGGGAGCAAAAGGTTGTGACCTACAGGGTCAGGAATACTGTGTGGAGTGTTTGAGAGCAGTAGATTTATCAGACAATCCTATTCAGACTGTGCTTCCCCATTGAAGCTGTCCTGATGTTCTGCAATTAGTAGACACCAGTTATGTTAATGTGCCTTCTGTGTTTTGTTTGTTTTGTTACTTGTGTACTGATTAGGGCTTTTGAGTGTGGAATTCACTCACAAGTGATTTATTTTGTGTCTGGAGGATGAGTTCCACCTGTTTGAGGATTTTGAATATTTCTTTTCCTGGGAAATCAGCATCCAGAGTGGCAAACTTTGAGAAGTTACAACCAGTTCTTCTTGAGAAATATTTCTTTGTAGAATGAGAGAACTTAATTTTCTACTTATCATGAGCTTTATGTCTATTTTTATTCCCCTTCTTTAAAGTCAAGTCCGATCTTTTTCTGTTTTAAGCATTAAATGAGATGTGGGTAGCAGATTTAGAAGAACCTATTGAGTAAAGTCAGAACTGAGGATGTTACCAAGTCTGTGTGTTCTAGGAAACCCGTGGGATGTTTTACAAAAGAATGTGCCCTTGCTTAAGCTTCTCATTCAGAAATTAAACCCCTATTGATACATGGAAACAGACTCCTATTCATATGTTCCATATGATTTGTAGCATCCTAATCCTTGCCATGAATCCTTTCCTTATTTCCAGTGCTACAGACTGAAACACATCATTTCAAAACATGGCTTCTTCACATTTTTTTTTTTTAAAGTCAGCTCTTGGTTGACTACTGTTCTAATTGTCTCTTTTCCACAAGTGCCGTGGGTTTCCTAAATCCTACTGGAGAGCAATTTATTTTTAGTTATTTAAAAAATTGTCGTATGTGAGTATATCTGCATATTCATACAATTACCTAATTGCATAAACCTTTGATTTCTTTCACTTTTACCAATACTTTTTTTTCCTTCAACTATTAGCATCTTTTGTGTGAAAAAAATGTAAAATGCTATTGTTTTTACACAGTTGTGTGTGCCAGTAGCCAGTGAAAAATGATGAATAACATTAATCTTTAGTTAGTAATTGAATGGCCGTGCAGCTGGTAGATGTTGCTTGCTTCACATACTTAATATCTTGCTCAGCTTAAGGATAATTTTGTTGACTCGTGGTTGTTGTACTAATGTAAAGCCCTGCCTGTAGTTACTCGCTGGATTACAAGTGAAATTCTGAAATGATAACGTTTTTTTTCTGCAGTTGGCTTCTGCATTAAGAACATTTTATAACTTTATTATAAACATTTGAAATGGTATAGGTCCAGCAATTGCCATCTGCTGTATGAAGTTTGTAAAACTGTTTACATAACATCGATGAGTATATTAAAATGGTAAAAAACCTCCAAGAACATGCCACAAGAACTTGGATCCATCTGCACGTAATTGCTGCAAATTAAAAATTAAGCAGCCTTGTCTGATCTGTATTCATGGCTTTGCAGCATCCAAGGCAGTCCGTGAGTCAGCATCAGGTGCAGCTAGAAAAAAGACACATTCTGGCTTAGGGAGAGAGAGATGGAGAAATGTAATCCCCTGAAGAAAACAGTCCAAATGTCCTGGTTATTACTGTAAACTGAACTTTTTAGCTGGAAGGCTGACAGAACTGAAGGAAAGTTCATGGTGCAAATCCTTTGTCTGCTGATTTTCTTCCTTTTCTGCTAAAATGTCTAGTATTAACAGGTCCAATGACCCAAAATTTGTCTTCGCACATTACACTATTTAGTTTGCTACATCTTGGTGCTTCTAATGGAATTAGGGGGACGTGTCACTGGGAAGTCCTAATATCTATCTATCTATTTACTTATTACTACTATAAAGGGAACATCTCAGAAGAAAGACTGGGACTCAAAATGTCTCCTGAAGCACTTCATGCATGAAAATTCACGGCAAAAGGAGAGAAGGGGTGGTCTGTTTTACCCGGATGGGTACAGGCATGGCCCACATCCTCATGCTCAGATACCTTAGTCTTATCAGTCACGCTTGTCATCATTATGAAATGTTGACTTTGGAAAAAGTGCCTGGCACAAGCAAGTAGAGCAGTTAATTCCTCTTGGCTGCACGTTTTTATCAAACACAGAAGTAGTGGCAGATGTGCTTTCTGGCCCTCTCATGGACATCCCTTGGCCACGTTTCATGGCAGTTGTGTCCCTTTTCCAGGTGTATTGTGGCCATATGGAATTATTTACCTGGTTGTGCCTTTTTGTTGACCTGTAATTGAGGAGCACTGGGTAGCACTTACAGGTGCTTTTTTTTCTTGTTCTCGTAGTTGAAGTTAAGGTCCAAAAATGACTTTACTTTTAGATAAGAAACACAATCCAGCACCTTCTTTTCCCAGACCTGCTGGGATTGCAGCCACATGAAGGTTTGTCTGCCACACCATTTTATTTGACTTTCTATTTTCAGGGACAACGAAGTATGTTGAGCGTGCTATTGAAATTTAAAATGAGGACGACACAAATTTTATTCTAGGAGGACAAATTGTTACATTTGTGGAAGAAACATTAAAAGTAAAAGAAAATTCTTACAAGGAAAGGGCAAATTTAGAGTTAAAATCTTACTTTCTTGCTCTTATTTAGTATTTCTCTGAGGCTTTTCTCAGCTGAAGGAACCAAGAGCTTACCTGGATAGAACAGTGCCTTCAGAGTGAGAGTCACTTCTGGATCATCATTCGCTGCAGTGATACTTTTCTGTTACTACGACAGAGAAACCTTCAGAACAGCTCTGGAGGATCTCACTTTTCCTTCCCCTGCTTCAATAGGATTCTGTAGTTGGTTGAAGCTTTGGATATTTGAGAGCATGTACATTAAGCATTGTTTAAACTTTTCTGTATCTTAATATAGATAAAAAGGACTTAAAGAAATTATGAGAGCTTGTTTAATTTCACCTATGCCTTAAGGAAGCATCACTTACTCCAGTCATGTCAGGTAACTCACTAACTTGTTCTTTATAATCTCCAGTAATGGACAGTCCATGACATCCATAAACAATCTATTCCTATCCTTAGCCTTTTTTATCACCAGGCTTTTTTGTGTCTAATCTAAATGTATCTTGATGCAACTTTAGTCTATTACTTTTTGTTCTGTCCACCACAAACATTGAAGAAAACAGTTTATTCCCTTCACTTTGTAGCAAACACTTCTCACATCCTCCAAGCTTTTTTCCTTGTCTCCCTGTACCCTTCTTCCCTCTTCTTTAGACTGAACAACCCCAATTACTTCAAACTTCCCATACAAATAATTCTCATTGCTCTATTCTGGTTTCCTTAAAATGAGTCCGCCTTGAAGTGTGATGCATAAGAAAATTTATTTCAGCTGATAAAGCAAGAGAATTAATGCACTGTTTCGCAGATCGAAGCCTTTCTCCAACATCCCAGAGCAGCTTTTGCTTTTTTCACCCTCCAGTTATGCAGTTATCCTGTATTTGTGTGGTGGATCGTTTCTACATATCTATAATGCACGTGAAATCAATGAAGTATCTTATTTTTTTTTTCGCTTATCTCTTCCACTTTTGCAGCCCTTTTCTGCTTGGTGTTACCTGCCAATGTAAGAGGCACACACTTTTTGCTCTGCCACCTCTCTCACTACTGAAATTATTGAGTAGCAGACATCCAGAAGAGGACCTTGTGGAGTACCTCTTAGTACGTCCTTCCAGTTTGTCAGGAAGCTGTTGATGACTTCTCTCTCTCTACTCCTGTCTAACCAGTTTTGTATTCACTCTAGATACCTGCCATTAGATCATGCTTCCCTGATCGTTTTTAAAAGATGTCATGTACTTCAGAGTCCAAAGCCTGAATCAAGTCAATAGTGTATGACATGCACTGCTTTTTATCTCCAGTCACAAAATGTTACCCAGTGTTAAAAGGGTTTGGGTTTTGTTGGGGATTTTTCTGACAAGTGCATGTTGATCGTCAGACACATCCTCGTGACTGTCTTCCAGGCGCTTACAATGTCTGTTTATGTGTGGTGATTTATCACAGTAGGCACCTTCCTTCTTAGGAAGCCAGTTGAATTGCAGTTTTGTCTAATTCCTCCTTTCCCAGACAGTACAATATTTATTGTTTAACTTTTTCTTTACTAAAAATAACTTGTCTATACCATACCACAGTTATGTTAGCTACTGCGGTCACATCAGTGGCTCATAATCAGCCTGTAACTGTCCTTCTCTAGCAATGAACTGATTTTCTGCCAGAAGATTAAGCTACTTATTTAGTAGCTGCCAAAAGCAGATGTGCACACAGCACAAGCGTGCTGTTCATTATGCTGGTTACCCATGCTTATCCTGAATTTAAGGCTGAATATGATTTTCTTTTTTTCAAGATATCATCGGTTAGGGCTTACCTATTATAAAAGCCTAACTTTCTGTGATTTTTCCAGTGGTTAATTTGGTGTGAGGTGGATCTTTGATGGAGATGCAGAAGTTAATTTCCATTGGCTTGTTATGTTTTTGTGGCACAGTAGTGCCGTGCAGTGCTAGCCCTGTTTCCAGGAT
The DNA here is from genome assembly GCF_000710305.1 of Buceros rhinoceros silvestris. NCBI lineage: Eukaryota > Metazoa > Chordata > Aves > Bucerotiformes > Bucerotidae > Buceros > Buceros rhinoceros. Next base: position 37,822 of record NW_010424107.1, on the reverse strand, counting down.
CAGTTTAATCATTGCTTTTCTTGGTAGGGCCACTTCACCTGGGCGTAGTGCGATGGTGACATGGAGAGGAATGCTTCAGCTTGTGTTCTGAGCTAACCTGCTAGATAGCTCTGTATGAGACTGCTTTGATCATGTGAACGTACCCCCAAAAAGTGGCCTTCAGAAGGACTGCTTCAGGGGGGTTTGGAATAAGGATTTGTTCAGTAGCAAGACACCCCAGTGCCATACTCTTGTAGGATGCCAGACATCCTCAGTGAACAACAGGGTGAAAAATCTCACTTCAAATCATTACAAATAATTACACGGGGGTCTAAAAGACCTATACCAACTTCACTCTGTAACCTGGCCTGGGCATAACCAGAATGATGGTTAATTTCTTGACAATTTTAATATGGCTTTTTATTTCATAGTAAGTTAATGCTGATTGTACATGTCGATTTTATTAAAACATCAGAGATATGGGTAATATAATATAAAAATATAAATGGATCATCATTTCATAATCTTGTTTTTCCTAAATTGAAACAAAGCAAACAGCCAAGCATTTCCCTCAAATCTGATTATGGGATCATTAGGGGAAAGCAAATGTATTCCTTTCTCTCCAATGGTTCAATTAATCAATCTCTGTGAACGAAGTTTAGCTCTCTGAAATTTTGAATCACCTGCAAATAGCATGATTTGTTTACTTCATTTGTTCCAACAAGCTTAGCCTCTTTTTCTCTCTCTTTTTTTCTTTTTTTTTCCTTTTCTCCAATTACACAGAACCAGTAGAAAAAGCCAGAGAACTTGGCAGTAGATAAATTTAAAACAGGCCTGTATGTACAATAGAATCACTGCACATGCAGCCATTATTTAACCTGAGACAAACTAAGCATGAATTTAAGATCATTTGCTTTTTAATCTCATACATGGCATGTCCTCACACGTGACTGAGTGATGTTCTCAAGGTTCTAACAGCAATGAAATGGCATCAGCGCAGCCAGGGCCATGGAGGTGAATGTGGTTCTGTGCACATGTCAAGGAACATTTCTCTGTACCCTCCTGCCCCTACAGGCACTTTGACTTTCCATTTTCATGCCTTCAGGGTTTTCTTGTCATTTCCTATTTTTGTTCTGTGACTGATTTGGAGAGTATTACTGTAGCAGAAGGTTTCTTTTTTTGATAAAAAACTTGTAAGAAAAAGGTTAAAATTGGGTAGCAGACAAATTACATCACTTCCCAAAATTCAGCAAACCAATTGAACTGATCAGTTAAATCGTTAACTTCATTGTTTAGTCAGTTCTTTTAATTGATGTTGGCTGCTTCTATTAGCTGTGAGAGGGAGGGGCTTTGATGAAGGGTTCTGAGAAGGGAACGTGGCCATCTCAGGGACTCAGTTGCTGCTCCTGAGCCCACATCACAGCATTGTTGCTACATGAAGACATGGAAGGGCTGCATCCAGTTCAAATAATAAAAAATAATCTTTTCTTTGTTCTTGAGATCTTTTAGGAGAAATTCCATTTACTCAAATGCGTATTTCGTGAAGCACTAATCTCTGAAGAAAGGAGTTGTAAGTAGCAGGATACTTAACACCACTAGAAATCTGATTTCACACTTGGCAGTAACGCACAAAACTTGATTAGCAGTCAGATGGGAAATGTTGGTTGATAACAGCTTTGGTTTACCATCCTGAATCCAATATTGTAATTTAACTTCAATATAAACAGCTTTATTTTCAACTGGAGTGTCACAATCTTCCTAGAATTGCAGAATTTTTCTTCAAAAATGTAATTCCCTGGATTTATGTGAAAGCTCAATGGGACCACAGTTCACTTTTGACCACACTGTTTGTCGTCTCCATCACCCTTTCTTTTCATGTGTTGTAAATGATGCATTCAGCATTAAGTCTAGGGAAAAAAATCGTACATCCTGTGCTGTGCTGCTTTCACCTTTCTTGAATGTTGTCCCTACTTGCTTGCTCTTTGTTAATTTACTTTTTTTTAAATAGTTTTATATTTGCTGCAAATAATAATCACTAAAGTGTAGCCTTTTCAAAAGATCATTTTACACTTCAGGCAGAGCTGAAAGGACAGTCATGGATACATTCTTTCATTGTTTATTTAAACAATCAAAAGTTAAACTATCAATCTGATTTGGAAGCGTAAGCAATGAGACTTTCCATTGCCTTTTGATCCCAGCTGCACTGCATGTTTAATAGTTTGAAATATGGGGTTTTTTATAAGTATTCCTGCTACAACTCTTCTGACTTCAGTTATTTTTAATCTAATTTCTGACACATCTTCTAAAAAGCTATGTGTGGGGTAACAATATTAGATTTTTTGCTTATAATTGTGCTTTATGTTTTTTTTTCATAGTCCTGGGTTGAATAGATAAGGCCTGTGAGCAAAGATAGAAAAAACCCAAATGTTTAATGTAGCAAAAGGGAAATTCAGAGGAGAGAGAATCTGAGTATAAACCCTTTTTTCCCTTAAATTTGCCTCTGGATTTCCTCTTCACATGTCACAAGTTGTGCCTCGTGATCCTATTGAGTCTTGTAGGAGGCAACTCCAAGTGGGGTGGTGACGTATTCTTTGCCTGTAGCTGTTGTTGGTTTTCCTGGGGTTATGTGGTCCAAAGTGGTGGGGCCTGACATCTGGGCAGAGGAGGGTTTTTCAGATGGTTGTTCCTGCTCCTGCATCATCTGGGAAAAGTTGCGATATGGAGACACAGCATGAAGGCTGAGGTTTAATATCAGGGAAGATGTTGAAATTAACAGCAGCTGGTGCATGGAACAGATTATTTTTGCTCCTAGCATTTCCAGGTGCTTGATACGATGGTTGTTCAGTCTCTCTAGGAGATACGTTTCTGTCTGAATGGAGGGTCAAAAATGTTTGCACATCTATAGAAGGGACCATATCTTAGTTTGAAATATGGATATTCTTTTTGGGTTGAGTCATCGTTGTGAGATATGCAAGTTTTGGTGTCCTTAAGTACAAATAAAGGTGATTAGTTGAAATGGCCGTAATTACAAACGAAAAAGAAAAAAAATCTGCCTTTTTATCTCCTGTGCCATATATAGCTGTAGCTCTAGAAAGGAAGCTCCTTTGTGTTTACTCAACTGCAGCAGTGGTTTCCATCCAAAAGAATTGCATCTAAATGCCTCTCTGGTTCCAAGTAGGATGCTGCAATTTTAGACTCGATGCACTTTATTCCTGGTAGGAAAATATATATAAGCAAAGTGTTCTTATTTTTAAGCTGATGTGAACGTCATGAGTAATTCCTGAAGTGAGAAGGCTCTTGTTCTATAACCATATCTACAAAGATTTTTAGGATCCGGTTTCCCATAGATCTATCTAAATGAGGACAAAAATGTCTTCCTGGAGCCTTGTCATAAATCACTGACAGCTTGATAGATTTGGGCATTAGGATTAGCACAATATTCATGTTCTTCTTTGGTCACTAAGAACTATCTAGATATTGTTCAGATAACTGGAAATTCACCACAACTATGTAGTGACAAGTCAAAATGGATTTTGTGGCATATCTGATCATAATTTTTGGAAATACTATTTTCCACTTAAAACCAAAAATGTGTGTTTTTCCACTGGGGAAGAATTCCGGTGGTACACATTTCTGATCACCTTTGGTTTTCGTTTTCTTTGTCTTATCAGATATGACTGCATTAACTCTCGTTTTATATCCAGAGATGTAAAATACTTCATTTTAAAGTAACTTTTTTCTACATAGTTACATCCCTGAGGAAGGCCTTACTGGTTTGGAATTGTTCTTGCATCCCAGAGCCTTTTGGAAAACATTTCCAAAATGTGATTTTATGTTACAGTCACCACATAAACAAATGAGTCTCAAAACAACTTAGAACTGGGCATGAACTATGTCTTCCATATATCTGATTCAGAATGATTGTGTTCCCCTGAGTCTTGAATTTCTTTATAATCCTGTTTTTCAATGGTGATTATTGTGCACTTTCAATCTTGTAGTCAGAGCCTAGTTGATTAGCATGGTAGAAAGTGTCAGGCTGTGAGAAAAGTGCGGAGAAGGTTCTGATGGATTATTTTATTATGAAAAAAAGAAATGAGCTTTTGAGAATGATGTTTAGAGGACAAATGTGGGGAAACACAAAACAGGGTTCAACTTGCAGGAAGAAAGAGCAAAAGAGGAGAAATAGGTACAGAAGACATCTCAGAAAAATGATACCTGTTGCTGTTGACTGTTAACACTGGGGAGAAGATGAGGAATGAAGAGTAGAAAACCAGAAAGGTGAAGGTATAGTAACCTCTTATAAGTAGCTTAAAAGAGAAAATGCATTATCTTCTAGAGTTCAGCACAGCTTGCAGAGGAGTATAGATAGCCTTTAATTCCTAATAGCAAGGGATGTAGCTGGCATGTTCAGACACAGTCATGTTTCATCACTATGATCCTCCCATCTCCATAAAACAAGACACCTTAACTCGGAAACGCAGTCCCCCCCGGCCAGTCTTCGCGGGTGGATGTGCTGCAGTAATATGCTAACACATGTCCCGTGCTTGCAGTGTTTCCTTCCCACATGGCCGTAATGAGAGCTCTGCCTATAGGAGTTTATAATTTCCTCATACCCTGAAGGATAACATCAGCAATATGGAGATCTTGTTAAACATGGCATCTGTAGTTGCTGTGAGCTGCTTTCTCCTTGCTATTTCCATGGGTGAAAAGTGCAAAGGCTTCTTGTGCAGGGTGTGCCAATTGGTCACGGAGAAAATCTTCAGAGGAATTATGACAGGAGATGCTAATAAAAAACCCCCAAACATAATTGTTGGCATCCAGCCTTACAATTCAGTGTGGGAACTTCTCCTTCCCACAGGATGGTGGGAGAGCATAAATGCATGTACAGCACCTTTTCATAGACAAACATAAATAATTAGAGTTAGTTCATGGCTCACTGGAAGTCTAGTTAGTATCAAGCCTTGGCTCTATTCCACTTTTGCTGTTTTCTTTATGAAAAAGTACATGTGTGTGGCCGTAAGTTAAATTTATGTTATAAATACGCATGATTAAAATCAACACTATTTTTTTCATGTGCTGAAATTGTCCCAGGAGGGGAATTTGGAGAATCCAAATTTATTGCTATGGCTCCTTGATTCTTCTGCCCCTCTGGCTCCAGCCGTGGCTTTGGCCAAAACCAAGCTGGAACGGAGCAGAGCATTTTTGCTGTGTGATCAGGTGTGTGGTGTCCAACAGGGACAGCTGGCGGAGTCACTGGTGCCACTGGCTTTGTACCAGGGATAAATTCCCCTCTGATGGGAAAATGTAACCAGATTATGTGCCCTTTAAATTTTTGCTCACTGGGCCAAAAAAAAAAAAAAGGTGCTGCCCTCCTGCAGCTCGGCATCTGGTCCATGGGCCATTCAGGGTGGTGGAAATGGTAGCAGAGGTGAGCTACCCAAAGTACCTCTGATGGAAAGCAACGCACCCCTTATCTTAGGTTTTCCAGCTTGTATAATACCCTAAAAACAAGCTTATAATACACTGTTGAGATTTATTTTGTCCCAGAGGTATGTGCAGTGCTGGTACACGTAAGAGCTTTTACTGTGCTCATTTACAGCTTGACTGCCTCGCGGGGCTGAGCAGCAGAGTGCAGGCTTTTTCACCCCTTGAGCAATGAAGCATTGAGTGAAAGTTATTATTACCAATTAGTGGTGGCATTATTATTACCAATTAGTGGCTGTATGAAGCAAATCATTAGTCTTAGTTCAGTTATTAGCAGCCAGGTGTTCATGAAACGTGGCATGTGCAGCCAGCGTTGTGCCTCAGCGGTCACCGTCAAGGCCAGTCGCAGAATTTGTGGCGTCTCCGTGCTGTTTCTTCGTGGGGTTTTGTTGTTCCCTCCAAAAAAGAAGTGTGTTTGGAGTCACTGTGGAAGGGGTTTTTTTGCTGCCACTGTTGTGTACGTAGTGAGTGAATAAATAAGGCAATTTAAATCTCTAGACTAGTATTCTGAAACTTTTAATATGTTGAATTCGTAATGTAAAGCAAAAAATCAGATTTCTAGTTTTGTTGTTGGCTGCTCCGTCATTTGTAAGAGCAAAATTGCCGTGTCATAGAAGGGAATGTTACAGTGCAATCACTCTTCATTGAAGGTATTGTTTGTCTAGGACTCCCGTTTTTGAAGCCCTTAATATGCAGTATTTCCACGTACCCATTAGTTTTGCATAAACAAAAACAAGCCAACTTTTAGACAGCAAGCAGCCTGAGTTAAGTTCTATTTAAGAACTTAAGTTGCACTTTTTTACTGTGTTATAATTTAAAAAATTAAGTTGTTAATGGGAAAAAAAAGGAATTTTATCTTTAGCATTACTTCCATATTTAACTACGTCTTTAACTGTGGTGCGTTTTGCAGGAGGAGTCATAGCTGCAGCTCTGTAATATATATATAGATAATAGATAATGCTCTACAATAATATATAGAATAACCAATAAAATAAAAGTAAGAATAACTAATAAAATTCTGATACACTGAATACTTAAGGTAACTTTAATTGTGTAATTAGAACAGGCATAGAAATCTTTTTCATGTTTCTCGGAGTGGTGAGTAGGGGGTTATAGTGCTTGCTGTCTTCTCTTTTGGCAATTCAGATGTCTTCTGATTTTCAATATAAGTGAAGAAAGGATTCGAATGACAGTTTCTTTGAGGATGGCGTAAAACAAATGCCTCCTAGGCTGGCATCAGGTCGGTTCAAGCACTAGTTGGGTAGGGACATCTGGTGGTGCAGTAAAGGAATAATTGAGCACTTGCAACTGGAAGTGCAGTTGCATTGAAATGATTAAGGAAAAAACCTCATTATGCTCATACTGTAATTACTTTTCTGGTTTTGATATTATTCTAGAAGCATTTATGTGCATGTTTACATTTCAGTTTCTGTATGATTTCAATTTACTGGAAAAACAAAAATAGAAACTAAGGCCCTGTTCTTGAGCTGGCAGCTTGCACGTGTAATGTGTTGAATGCCCCTAACTCAAAGGGCTTTTACCTCACAGTTAAACTGTAGGTGTAAAGTCAAACTGTGATACTGGACCACGGACAGAGCAGATATATGTAAGTAAACCCTGTGTATTTGGGCTCTGTAGTTCTGCCAGTGATTTTCTGTGATCTCTGGGCAAAGCTGAGTTCATTTGTTTCAATCCATCTTTCTGTAAAAGTGCTGTGATAATTTTCGGCTTCCCAATTCCATAGGTTAAAAAAAATTCATTAGAAGTAAAATACTTACATATCTTTGGTTATAAAGTTCTATATTAATTACAGATACAGTGAGCAATTTTATTTGTATGTGTTTACCTTGAGCCTCCATAGATCATCTATATGTAACTAATATTTTATGTGCAGTCATTTTAAAGGAGAAGCTCTTTAGGATGAATTTTCTGGTGCTGTTTGTATTTGTGGTTCTTGTAACTGATACTTATTTAGCACTGTGCGCATGATGACAAAACCGAGTCCTTGGAAACGTGTGTTGAAGGCAGAACCCTTGGGAAGAGTTTCCCATGAGCGTTTAAGTGCTGGGACGTCTTACCAGCACTGCACCAGGCGCCCTCCTGCGAGGACAAAGCGAGACTTTCCTGATCTGTGAACATCTTTCATCCTGTTTTGTTCTTCCTGCTGTTGCCATTGGTAGCACATGTTGACCACACATGGTGCCTTCTGGGAGAAGGTCTCATATTCTCTCCGGAGGTGTGGGCACAGGCTTACCTGGGACAACTTGGTCTCTGCAGGCAGAAGGCAAAGGGTTGTGTTCATCAGCTTCAGCTTATGCAGCTTTTGTGACTGCCGTCCTGTCTTCACTTAGTGTAAATGTGTTCTTGAAGTGATGGTGGTGATAAGGTGCTAGTTTGTGCTTTATGTATTGTGTCAGGAATGCACTTGTGCCATGATGTATTCCCCATGCAGTTCTATGAAAAGAAAAGAGGAAGAAAACCCCAGGTATCTGCTCTTTGCCTTGCTACCACCATGACACTGAGAAGTCTTCCAGGAAGAATGTGTAGAGGCTGCGAGTTTCACTTCTTTTCATTGTATCCTGGACAGAAAAGAGTCAGTAACCTAAATCTTTCACAGCCAGTTTTGGACTGTGTTCGTAATTCACACAAGGAACCCTGTAGTCTGTAAGGAAGGATGTCTATAATCAAGCTCAGAATCACTACAGGCACTATATAATTGAAAACCTGGGATTTGCAGATTGAGAGTCTTCTTAAAGTAACGAGCTGCAGCGATCAGCACTGTGCAAAGTAGAACAATTTATCTCAGACTCAAAATAACTGTTCCCTGCAGTTCTTCACAAGAGGTTGGGTATTTATCAAGGCCCAAACCTCCTTTCTGTACAGTAACAGTAAAGCTCGTGATGACTTCTTTTCCGTAAAGCAACAATTCTTTCTCGTATGAAATCTATTGTCACCCTAGTGGTCTGTCACCATCCTTCAAAAATTTCTCCATTCTTGGTTTGGTTAAAAGAGAGAAGCAATGGCATTTGTATGCTGTACCCTTTGTTTCTGAGATGTCCCAAGGCCATGGTGACAACTGTGAAGTCGGGGATAGCCGCAGAGTTGTTACAGATGGGCTGTTCTGCGTTAGTGAGAAGCTGGTGTTCGTCTGCAGCCTTTCTACACCATGTTTAATCTATAGCACTTCATACTGTAAGCAACCCCTAATAGTAAAAAACTGTTGTTTTTTGTGTTTCAGGTGCAAAGATGGCTTGAAAGGATTTACGTACTCTGCACTAAAGTAAGTGAAGTTTCAGTGATTATGTATCTTGAAGTGAAGATTTTGAGGAGCTGGGCACCGTGGAGGCTGCATTGTATGAAAAGAGTATTTATTCCTAAGACCAGTCATGCTGTTGTGAAACTTTTCCAACTTTTGAGGTATACAGCGTGTTCTGAAGAAGGCATAATACACCAGCAAGAGAGGAATGTTTTCATAGTTGGGACCGTTATTAAAGGGAATGCAGACACTCATGGTTTTGAAGGAGCATTAATCTTTTCTCTTAAACTGGGATTTGCGGTTTCTGATATTCTCCTAGCAGCAAATGGCTGCTGGGTTTTGACCTGGAGTTTATTTGCCACATTTACAAGATGTTTAATGAATGCAACAGTAGTTCTGTAACCAGAACCCAAACAGCATGGATTTGGAGCGTATTCATTTGTGATATCCTCAGCAAGCCACTAAACCTTGTGCTCAGACTCTCCCTGAATTTACTTGTGATGGGACCTTCTGGTATTACTCATTTCTTGTAGTCATAAAAAGTTTTCCCATCTTAGGGTCTTGTGTCAGAAGTACAGACACATTATTCTTATCTTTCCCCTACGTGCTGTTTACTACCTGTCTATCACGCAGCCCAGAGCATGGACTGTGTCAACTCACGGGTGGAGAAAAGAAATGAAGTCAAGCAAGACAGACTTGATGTTGTTGATAGTGGGAAATATTTTATAGAGTTTACAGCTATGAAACAGCCGTGGAATTTGAAAAAAGGTGCCAATAGTTAAATAATTCAGTCTGTAGTCCAGAAATACGAACATGAAACACCCCTATGGCAACATGCAGAAAGAGTGCTTTCTGAAATCATCAGGTCACAGTCACATACAGTTTTTATACCTTCATTGCCCTCAGCAAGACCACTGCAGTCCAGTGTAACCTGCAATACTGTGCAAAATGTTAGGAAGCATCTTGCCCTTGCGTCCTCCATTGCCCTTCATACGCAGTAATTCTACACCAAAGATGAGCTGCTATATTGACAATATCAACTTCTGGTGAGGAAAGAGGGCTAAAGATGAAGCCAAGCAAAACAGAGTTGGTGCTCTTGGTGGGAGCAAAAACATTTTGAAGATTTTACAAAACAGATTTTTTATAAAAATATTATAGTAATTACCAACCTTTATGTAACTGCATTTTGCTGGAGATAATTGAGATATTTCATGTGCCTTTTTTATTTTTGTATTTAGCATTCTTCCTTTGTCTGAGAGGTGGACTTCCCTAGTGGTGTTTTGTTAATAGATTTAAAAAAAAATCCTGTTAGCAATTGTCACCGTTATCTGAAGTTTAAATGTATGTCAGTGGGGTGACCTTTTCAAAGAGGTACGAGGCTTGGCAGCTGTATAGGATGCATTTTCTTTTGCAGACCTATGGGTAACTTCAAGCTTGTCTTAAAGACTGTAGAGACTTATATTTTATGTTATTGCTTTGAGTTATTTGTATAATTGTTGTTTTGTTGTGTTTTGTTTTTTTATTTCAGGTTCATTGTAGGAAAAGAGGAAATCCCCACTCATTCATTTTCACCTGAAACAGTGTTTTCAAAAGTAGATAGAAAGATAAAGCATTGTGAAAAAATATCACAGCCAATGAACATACTGGCTTTAACAAAAAAGCTCATGGACAAAGTGTGAGTCAAAGAAAACAAAAGAAAATCAAATCATTCTTCCTTAGTCATTGTAATGTTTTGTTATGTTGTATTTTACAGTGTTTTATAATTATTGTTTTGCATTTAAGTGGTTTTGCATTTTATTTTTTACCGGGTAGACAGCAGTGACAAATGATGAATTCTAATGAAGGCAAAATTTAAGACCTGCATGTCACAGCAATGACGTGCAATGTGCAGTTGTCTAATGAGGGAGAGTAAATTCAATCAATTCTGAGTGGCAGTGTGGTGGTTGCTTTTTGTGCAGTTTTCAGCAAAACCGGCTCGTGACATGATTCCGCTGGTGCTGGCAGTGGTATTAAAGAGGGGAAACTGCACAGCAGCGACCTTGCTTAGGTCACCATGACTGACTGTAACGTCATCTTTTTGGGGACCAACACGCCTGCGTTGCATCAAGGAGAATAGCCAAAGGACAGGATTGGTGGCACATGGCCCCTCCACTGTCAGGAAACAGGAAATTGCAAAGAGTGAGTCTAAAACTGTTTTGCACAAGGTCAGATCTAGATGTCTGAAGGTGAGATAAATCCCCTCCTGGTCTACAGAAGTGACATCAGATAGCTTTTTCAGTCTAATATGTTCAGATTCTGCACTTCAGCTGTGTCTAGTTTGTCTGCTCCTGGCATGTTGGATACCACAATGAGTCACTCATTTACAGGGAAGACAAAATAAAAATAGAAAATGAACTAGGGGTCCTTTCACACCACACCTACAAATCTTCGCTTACTCTCCAGGAACAGTTTTGTGACCAGACCTTTACCTGTGTGACATGCGGGAGAGAAACAAGTCTTTGAATAGCATTGTGTTCTCAAAGTAGTGGCTTATCTGAGCAAGTAAGATAATGAACAAACATGAAGTGACCTACATCACATGGTGACTTCCTATGATTTGCTGTGGGTTTTAATTGAAAACTCTAAGGGAAGTCACTGGTGACTTTTCAGGCATGACTGTATTAGACAACAAAAGACCTACAAGTAGAAGGCAGCTCCAGCCACATGCAGATCCTTTTAGCTGAGTTGCTTGTACCGATTTTGTCTTAAATGCCACTTACCAGTTTGCTAGAGATGGTTTATTTATGGCTCTTCCACTGTTCAGTTCATAGCTCTTCCACTGTTCATTAAATACAAGGATCAAGAGACTATCGGTGGAGAAGAGTGTTTTTTCTCTAAGATTTTTAAACTCCCAACTCAGACATCCAGAAAACTTTCAGTTTTCAGTCCTAACGCTCTCACAGGTTTCTCTTCCATATGGTTCTTCTCAATATAATTGAGTCTAAATGCTGTAACCTGATCACATTCTCATTACGGTTTTTGCTACACAAAGTGACCTCACAGATGATTTATGGCCATTATAGTACACGATTCAAAACTTCCAAGATATTTGACACAGTACATAAATTTTGTAGTTCTTTTTGCATTAAAACTTAAATACTTGGCTACAGCAAGATACAATGTTCAGACCTGGTATGACATTACTACTTTTAATTCTGCATAATGCAAGGCTAGCTGTACAATCCATGCATCCCACCATTCCAAGTCTCTCTTAAATGCTCAAGGTCAAATTCTCGGTCTGAAATAAGAGCAACATAAAAATCTGCATAGTAGAAAAAATAGTCTGGAAGTGAAAGGCTTGTACTTGAGAGAAGTCTTGCAGGTATCTCTGTGCATTTGTTTGTTCTGCATTGTCCTCCAATGAACCTTATAATGCTATCAAAAAATGTAAGGACATAGATAATGGATGCTTGGTCAAATACCCTTCCAGCAGAGACAAACCGGGAAGGGTCACATCACTTCTCACTGTTGACCACAGCAGAAAATTTTTCTTAATTTTGTATTTAATGTGTAACATGGTGAGAGGTTGGATCCAAATAGGTGTGCAGACACTTCTTGCTGTACAGCTAACGTATTGTTAGTTTTTATTGTCCTTTTATGGCATCATAAAAGTTCACAGTGTTCTCCAATGGGTAACGGGGAGAATGAGTGGTGGGAAAATAGCGCTTTAAGTATTTTTAGGCAAGAAAAATTTATGAAGTCTCCTGTCGATGATGCCAGAACCAGCTACAAGTTAACATGTGTTTCATTGTGCTTTTTGCAGGTGCAAACATGGCCCACGGCATCGATGCTGTAAACACTATGGAGATAATTGCATCTCATATTGTATTAAAGTAAGTGCAGGAAAAATGAGATTGACAAACTCTGGCAAAGACAGGGTAGAAGTCTTTAGTCAGAAAAAGCACATACTCAGGAAGTGAGAAAGGAGCCTGTTACTCATTCTTCTTCCATTGAAAATGTGTCAAGCCTGAAAACAGATTTTCTCAATTTAGGACAGGGTGGTGGTCAGGTTAGAGTTCTCTGCTTGTTCAGATTAGCTATTGTGAATGAATAACATAAAATGTGTGGGAAAAAATGAACTAGCAAGCAAGGAACTTGTTTAACTATGTGATTCACTTCACGGCTCAGCCCACTTGTGACTCCACCCGAAATAAAGCACCTGGAATGTGCTGCTTCGGCACGGCGCAGCCTCGGCGCACGTGCAGCTGCGCGGGTCTGGCACACTGCTGCTGGGCGCTGGACTCGCTCCTCCATTCATTTATTTTAAGGGCTCAGCGTAATGAGAGATTGATCACAGTTGCTGTGCCCAGGAAGAGCTGTTTATGGCCAGTGGCATAATTCATCCTCTGTTATTAATGTGATCAGCACATTTTTTTTCAGAGGAGTACTGCGCAGAGATTTGTTTTGGCCAGCATTGGCGTTGGCACAGGTGGTACCACCTGCTATGCCTGTTTTAGGAGTTGGTAAGACTCCAGTAGATCTTGATCACTTAGTAATTTACCCAGTTTTATCTATGGAGCAGTAAAAATGGATTTGAGTGTCTTCAGATGTTTTTGATATATACTACATTCAAAAATAACTTTAATTTAAAAATTTTGTATACAGTTAATGTTATCTCAGAAGAACTATGCTTGAATTTAGCATCAGAAGAGATCTAGCACAATGTTTATTCATGTGTGTTTATTAACAACATCATTTTGTGTGGTATTAACACTCTTTTTACACTGCAGTATATTAGCGTACCACTGCGTAAACATGGATTTAAGTTGCACCGGAGTCGATAGGATTTGAGATGGTGCTTAAGTGTCATGCTGAATTACGATGAGAATATGCAGTCAGGCATTCACAAATAGTTCAGGGTAGTTATGTCACTTTTCTGTACAACATATGTTTAACAGAACTTGGATTAAAATTGCAATTTCACAACCCATTACTGCTATCTCAGTCCACTTCGTGTTTCATTCATGGGCTCACAAACTTTGAGGACACAGACTTTCTATCTCCTTTATGCTTCCTTAGTGCCTTGCCCAGTGAGTTTGCTGTTCGGTGCCTCCTGGCCTGCTTTGTTTCCCATCTCCTGAGCGAGTGCTCATGTCTCATCAGCATCCTCTGGGGACCAAACATGCCCTGTGCAGAGTACGCTGTGTTTTCCCTGTAGATATCAGTGTCCAGCCTTCAGAATCAATGTCCAGGACTACAGCGAAGAGTATATTCCAAACAAAGATTAAAATCCAGCAGAACTGATTTTATGGGTCGATATGCTGCATTTCCAGATCTCAGCTGCTGATTCTATCTCCGAGTGTGCATCTTTTTTCATGGGTGCCTTGCCGTAACTTCATTCTGCTGCACTTTTACATAAAGAGCTGTCTTCCATGACTTGGGCATATTTTACAGTAATTAGCTCTTGACTACTTTTAGTCCAAACTTGCTTCCTGAGTTTGTTTATTAATCTCACACAAAATTGTTATGCACTCTGTGCTACCTGCTCAGCAGTCAAATCTCTAAGTACTCATAACACTATTATTTACAAGCAGTTAGAACAAACAAAGGTTTCTGTTAAAGTACTTGTAGTGGACTTGTTCTGTGACTACTTTTTTTTTTTAATTAAAATGAGTGAAAAATTTTATTTTAATGTATTTGGATTTTTAAAGATCCAAAATTCTTAAAGCATTTTCAGTTCTCTCTGTGGCTGTTCCTGGAGTTGATTAGTAATAACTGTGAGCTGACATGACTTGAGCATGTTTTTGTAATTCCATATCTGTAAGGGAGCTTTCAGATCTGATAATGATCTGATGAGCTGCTTATTGCTAGAATTTCCCCTTGTGCTATATTTTCCTGTACCCTTGAACGTCTCATCTTCTCATTATCATATCTGTGCTTTAATTGTCCTTGCATGCTCTTTTTCTCCTCTTCACACTTAAATGCACGTTAGCTAGTTGATGTTATCCATGAGAGCTTTTATGATTATAAAGTCACAGATATATTTAAGTGTTTCCTAACATGATGTTCCTCACCCCATCAGAGTAACCTTTTCTGCAGCTGGATAAAAATGTCAAACACACCGTACTTTTGTTTGTTCTCTTATTTTGAGCTTTGTTCATAACTGTTGTGTTTAGGACTTTCTTTTTATAGAATGGTATCTGTATTATAATAATCTAATTTTTTTTTTTTTTGGAAGATAAGGGCTATGTGCTTCACACTAGGGCTCCTCTGATTTAGGTGCAAATACATGCTCGTCTTAATTTTGACATTTTAACTGCCGAAAATTCACAGTGCACTTACATCTCTGCTTACCTCGCCTACCTTTCAGTAGGGATTTTCCCTATGTGATCAGAAAACACCGGGTCATTAGCTGCTCAGTATGTACAGTTTACATACCTTTAGGAGAAGCAGGTGAAGTGGTGGAAATCTTTCATTCATAGCTACTGGATCATTGGATAACAATTTTTTTTCCCACTTGATTCTCATAAACCACTTCTCAAGTAGCAGGGAGAGTAATTGTTCAGGAAGAGTTTATTACTGGATGTTTAACCACAATAAAATTTTATGAGATTTATGATGCATTATAAAATTGTGTAGAAGGCAGGAATGTTTTGAGTTTGAAAGGCTGCTCAATCAGACCCTCTGCTAGTTATTCCTGTAACTGCAATTGTCTCTGTGTCTCTGAGTGTCTTCTGAAAAACGAACTACAGGAATCACAAGCACTGGGTGCCTGCCTTATTTGCTGATGACGAGTGCACAAATAATTTTCAGATGAGGCATCTTTCAACCAAAACATGGATAGATTTCCTTCAGAATGATTTGAGAAGTTCAGCCATAGGGTAACAATAATAGGAAGCTGTGGAGGAACTATTAAGAAACTGGAGAGAAGAATTTGGAAAAAAAAAAAGTCAGTGTGGTTTTTGTGACATGGTTTAAAAAAATAGATCTGTATCCAAGGCGAAGTAGTAAGAAAAATCCATTGGAACCTGTAACTCTTTCAGTAGCCCTGCACATAATCTCCCTTCCAGTTTTGCCCTTTCTCTTGCTGCAGGCATCACTCAGCCTCCAGTTTGGCTCATGAGCATGTGCCAAGCCATCAGGGTCAATTTCTAATTCTCACAATTTCTCAGATTTATTTTTTGTGGACTTTTTCCTCCTTTAGTGCTTTCTCCAGACGTTTGAGAGTAGAAGTGCTCTTTTTTACCACCACATTGCTTTCCTCTATATACCCATTTGTGGTTAAAAGCTGGTCAGTAACCTGGAAATGAAGTCATCAGGACTATTTCACAGGACAGAATTTTGGAGAATAGAAATAGAGTTTGTCCCTTGAGGCCTTTTAGATATTCACAGAATTCAAGGAGAGTCAATTGTCTATGATTTTATTCCCTGCGCTGTTTTACTGGAGAATCAGTAAAAAAAGACTGGTCTTGAGTTTGAAGATGGGGATGCAATTTACATAGTATCTGCAGAGTGGGTTTTAAACTGCTCAGAGTCAAATATAAGTACTTCTGTAGAGGTTTTTGCTTTTCCTTTTTCTGAATTTGTGGTTTCTGAAGGGAAAAATCTTTTCTCTAGGGCTTCATTAGGATGTTTAGCATCGGTTACCTGATCCAGTGTTGCCTTCGGATTCCATCCACCTTCCGGCATCTGTTTACAGAACCATCCCGGCTACTTTCCCTCTTTTACAACAAGGAGAATTTCCAGCTTGGAGCTTTTCTGGGATCTTTCGTCAGTATATACAAAGTAAGCTTCTAACACGGAAATGACAAATGCCATGTTTTGTATTTCACTGGCTGCTTCATGTCACTGATACTGTTTGCTACAGCATGTGAGTCACAAGTTTTATAGTATTGCAGTAATCAAATTGTAAATAGAAAAGTGGTCCTTCATTCCATTTGTGTTTTCTTTTGTTTCTGGGCAAACCAGATGGATTTTGCAGCATGGTATGAAGATCAGGAGACAGGGAATGCTGCAGAGAAAATGAATTACTATTTCAAAGGGACTTGCTGTTACACAAAAACATTTTAGTGCAGGCACAAGTAGAGTCTGCAGTAGTGTTGCCAGAGAAGCTATTTGCAGATTTTTTGGCTCAAATATCTGGAATTCTTACTTGACGCTAAATAGCAGGAGATTGCAGAACATATATTACGTGCAGCTGAGGAGACACGGCACTTACCATTTGGAACTCTACCCTTCTACACCATTATAAGATGACAGATTGCGAACTGATAAGTGTTCATACACCGTTGTTGGAATTAATTATGTTTATTTATGTCAAAGGAGAATGGGACAAAGCACACACCCTGAGCGGCAGTATATTGCATAGTGCATGCTGAAGTGACTTTTTCACTTTTATATTCTCAATCACACTGTTCATTTTTCACCTGCCACTTTGCTTGCTCTGCAAACTTAAGATAGTTCTCTATTAATCAGGGTAACTATTACTTACTGAAAGTATAAAAAAACCCAAGAATTTGTAAGGTTACAGAGTTAAAAAATTTTGTGGCAAAGTGCAAGTGGCCTGTTTAGAGTTTATTTGAAAATTAAATTTTTACTCAAACTTCAAGAAAAGAGCCTTCAAAGAAAAAAAAAATTGCAATATCTGAAATGATGTCGAAGTCTTTTAAAAGCTCCAGTTGCAAAGGTAATTTATGAAGGTGACATACTCTGACCTTTTTTTTTATGGTTTATTACATACTTGGCACTGGTGAGGCCACCGTTCAATACTGCGTCCAGTTTTGGGCCCCTCACTGCATGGAGGGACATTGAGGTGCTGGAGTGTGCCAAAAAGAGCAATGAAGCTGGTGAAGGGTCTAGAGAAAAGTCCTGTGAGGAGCTGGTGTTGTTTAGCCTGGAGAAGAGGAGGCTGAGGGGAGGTGTTATTGCTCTCTACAGCTACCTGAAAGGAGGTTGTAGTGATGTGGGTGTTGGTCTCTCCTCCCAAATAACAACTGATAGGACAAGAGGAAGTGGCCTCAAGTCATGCCAGAGGAGGTTTAGACTGGCCATGAGGGAAAACTTCTTCACCAAAAGGGTTGTGAAGCATCGGAACAGGCTGCCCAGGGAGATGGTGGAGACCCCATCCCTGGAGGGATTGAAAAGACGTGTAGATGTGGTGCTGAGGAACATGGTTTAGTGGTGGACTTGGAATGTTGGTTTAATGGTTGGACTTGATGATCTTAAAGATCTTTTCCAATCTAAATGATTTTATGATTCTACTTTCTGTTATTGTTTGTGTTTCATAACTTCCACAGATTTGGGTTGCATTACATTTTTCTTCCAGTTTGAAATAAGCTTGTAGGGCAGCAGAAAGTCTAGTCACTCCAAGAGATTGGACCACAGCCAGAAAAAAATGAAATGTGGCAGATGTGGAACAATCTGGATCATTTGGGACTCTGCAAACCTGCAGTCATGCAAGTGAAGTAAATTTTAATGCAGCTTAGGCCACAATTACTTAGAACCATTCTGGCCTGAACAGCTGTGTGTTGTCATCTGTGTCAACAAACATTATCCTTTTCACCATGTCTTTTAATCTTTAGATTAATGTGTTTTCCTCGTTCCAGAATTTATTTGATGTATGGAAGAATCTCAAGGTGTTTGATGTGTAGTTGAAACCATACTTTATCGTGGGAAAGTCTAGACCACTAAAGCAAATGAAGATGGTGTGAATTCAAGAGTAGCTTTGGAGTTAAATTGATACTCAAATTAGATTGAGCTGCTCTCTGATTTTGAAATAAATGCTAGTGGTAAGCTGTTAATTAAAACACTGAAATGTGTCAGGTACTGTGGATTAAGGGTGTTATCACACTACACTTAATTCATACTGTGTGCTGTATTGGTACCTTATAGAGGAATATCACCAGTCTACACACTATGAAAGAGAAATAACTAGGGCTAATCCTGCTCTCTGATCACCTACAGGGTACTAGTTGTTTCCTGCGCTGGGTACGAAACCTGGATGATGAGCTTCATGCACTTGTAGCTGGTAAGTCAAAGACAAGAAGTCTATATTGCCTCTGTTGGGACACTGAAATATTTCTTTAGTCTGTCTTCCCATTCCCTTTTCTGACTTCTCTGATGAAAATAAGACATCAACGTTGTGTCAAAGCGACAGTGGTGTTTCAAGTTGCTGCATTTAAAAGAGATTTGTAAGGCAAATTCCATCCTGGTGTGGTTTTCTACAGTCAGCTTCAAGGACAGTCTATTATTGTTTGCCAAACTGTCCTTTATTTTCCAGCTGTGGAGGTGTGAGGTTCAAATACTGACTCTCTTTCATATGTGACAGAATACACATATGAAGGATGGGCTCCACTGGATCCGAAGAAGGACCCTTTTGCTATGAAGTTCGTGTGGTGATGCAGTCAGTCCATCACCTATTGAAAGCTCAGAGGTCTCTCATCCCTGTGGGACGAGAGAGGAAACTTAATGCTGTGCTCCTGAGCGCTGAAGTACGGATTTATTTCAGGGCTTCAAAACTCTGGGGTTTTTTGATGACATAAACCATTTTTTGATGGGCAACAGAGGAATATCACTGAACTTTGTTGTAGCAACAGAAAGCATAATCTTACAGCGTGTCTGTTGAGCTGACACACTGCAGCAGCAACACTAAATCACAATCTTAACAATCTTTTGTTTTCTAATTGTTACAGGGTGTCTAGCAGGAATTTCTATGATGTTTTACAAAAGTACTACTATCTCTATGTATCTGGCATCCAAATTAGTCGAGGTAAGATGTCACCCTCTTCACTTCATCTGTTTTTTCAAGGCAGGAAAAAAAAATGAACTTCACAGGCTTTGTAAGACAATTCCAGTATAATACAAGGTTGTGTGGCAGTGGTGTGTTTCAGTGCATGTGTGCCAAGAGGCAGTGCCGTTCTGTGGTCTCCTTTCTTTCTTATTTTCTTTTCCGTGACTCATTTTAAAAGTCCGTTAGGCACAGTTTTCCATGTACGTTCTCCGTGATTTTTTAATCTTCCGATGGGCCTTTGCTTTATAGCTTTTGTAGATTCTTTAAATCCAAAAGTTCCAAGAATGTCTATTCTACCAGAAACATAAATCAAAACTAGTCCTTAATTGCAGATTTATTGCCAAAAGCTACAGCTTAACTTCCTGCCTTTGTTCCCTAGTTTTGGCATTCAGCAATCTAAGATAACTCAGTCTATAGCTGGAGTTCTTTGTCAGTAAACTGACTGCTTTGCAACGAACTTCGTTCTAATAACTATTTTTCAGGCTTGATTTATTTCTATTAACATGTTAAAATTAGGAGCCATGGGGGGAAAAAAGTTTGGATATGTTGAATATACTTTATTAACCAGATTTTGGTTTCTTACTGTGATTTTTCTATAAAATCAAGACTTAGGCATGGTTATTTCCCCAGTGGCACCACTGAAATAAGTTGAGAGCATTCTATTATGCATCATCCGGAATCAGAAACCTTTCTCCTGCAGACCTCAAGGGCCTCATCCCTTGTGTTATTTATGCACCTCCATTACCAGAGAATTCATTACCAGCAGAATTCATTTGAAGGAATATGAAATTGTATGCTTTTTAAAGCATACAATTAAACATGAGAAGATATACTCTGTTTATTCTTGCTCTTTGTTATCCTAGATCAAGCTCTGAAATTCGTTCACGTATTGGTTATAGAAAAGCACGTCTTAGTTACCCATATAGACTTCTAGAACACCAGTTGTAAAAACCAATATTATCTTGTATCGCTGATGATTTTCTCTGGACTTGGAGACATTGTGGCTGCAGTGAAATAAGAAAAGTGCTGTGTGTTCTTCCCTTTTTTTTTTTTTTTTTTTTTTTTACTACTTTTTTTATTTTACGAAAGCAGCTGCATGCCCTTTGGCAGGTTGTCTTCCTTTTTTTTTTTTTTTTTTTTTACTACTACTTTTATCATCTTACGCAAGCCAAGGGTAACTGACCAAAGAGGCGTATGCTGCTTTGGAAGGTCAAGCTGTGCTCGGGAAAATAAACTTTACATGTTTTCTCAGAAAGGAAAGTATGTGATTTCAAGCTGTTTAAGAACAGCGAATATTCACTTGGTCGGAACGGTTATTGCACTGTTCTTTTGCTTTTTTGAAGTGAAGAATTTAACATAGGAAATTTTTTTATCTTTGAGATCTATACTACCCCTTTTAACAGCCAAGCTATTGGTAGATCCTGTTATAACAGCCTCTTATTCTCTCTTTCTTGGCTAACTTCTACAAGCTATCTCAATCAGTGTCACATTTGTGGACATATACAAAAACATGCGAGCATAGGTTAGTAATGTTGACATGTTACTTTGGAAAGGTAAAATAAAAAGTTAAAAGCTGCTTTGTTTGTTTCATTCAGCATTTCTTGTTTATTTTTATAGACTATATACTTCAAAGGCATTGAAGCAGGAAAGGTTCCTTATTTTCCTCATGCAGACAGCATCATCTATGCCATTTCTACATCAATATGCTTTCAGGCAGTAAGTATGTTGTCTTCTAGCAGAACATGAAGTTCTGGTTTAAATCAGGTGTTGAATGAAATGAGGAGCACAGGAATACAGTGATGTAGAAGGTATAGTGTGATGTATTGATTCCAGCAAGATGCTGTGAATCGGGACTGCTGCATCCTGCTTTTGAGTGTCATGGTAGGAAGATCATTTCTAGGACTCTAATTTCTCATATGCTTATAACTGAATACATTATTCAAAGCACTGAATTCATTGGAAGGGACCTCAAAATGCATCACCTGAGAAGATGAACATAAATGTATGGGCTTTCGTAAGCTTTTGAACAGACCTTTTCTCAAGGAGACAAGCAATATATTGTAATATTTTATGCTTTTTTAATCAACTAGAAGTTTTCACTTTCAGCTACCTTGAATTAAAATTTCCCATTTGAAAGAATCTGCAAGAAATAGTAAGAACATCTGAAGTCTTATGTTTGAAACAAGCTAGTTATCATCTTTAGCACTTTCCAAGTCAATTACATGCCTTCACACTCAGTCCTTTTGTTGGCTGCATCAGCTAGAAAAGCTCCTTTTCAGTGGTACCAAAATTACTCTATTGTTCCACTACATCAGTTCATTTCTAGAACTGCTGCTGAAACATCCCACTGAAAGTTTTCTGCACCTCTGTAACTATATGTGGGGGTTTTGTCCCCCTCAGTTAAGAGAATAAAGCAGTCTTCTGCTGTCTCATGCTTAACAGGACAGTTCCTTTCCTGCTCCTCGTTGCTCCCATATATTTGGGAATCTCTCTAGTATCAAAGTAAACTGATATCGTAGTGCTTGGGATGTGCCTGAAGGCCTGCAGCACTCAGATCTCCAAAATACTATTGTCAAGGACCATCGTGTGAGACTAACAGAAATAAAGTTAAAATGAGAAAAGAGGAGGGGGGTTTTTCCTCACTTAACTCATTGGGTAAAGAATCCAAGACTAGAAATTTTTAGGTTTAAGAGGAAGAAAGAATGGGGAAATTAGCAAAGGGAACTATGCTGAGATGTTTGTTACTCGCTATATTCATAAGTGACCTGGAAAAGTAACTGAATGGAGAAAAGACAAGGATTTTGGTTATATAATTTATTTAAGGTATGTAGCGTGAAATATAAAGATGACTGACTACGAGAAACCGTAGGTCACAAAATGCAGAGCAGAGGATAGAACAGCGGAGAAATGTGGCCTCCACAAGGGCAAAATCACGTACGTAGGAATAATGAGATTATCGTTGCTTTCTCTGCAATGAGATCTAAGTTAATTGCCACCACTTTTGAAAGACAAGTCTTCCGGAAATATCTTCTGTTCTCCAGTCTGTGCTGGTGGTGGACACAGAGAGCATGGAATGCTGTGAGTGGTATGTCTACTGACAGCGCTAGACCTTGGCGGGTGATCACACTGCTTTCAGTCCATGAATCGTGACATTATTTTTGAAAAAATAAGATTACATATATAAATGTATGTGCATGTGTATATGTATATGTCTTGCCATAACTATCCTTTCACCGGTTTTAACAACATAATGTAGTGGAGGAAGCTTTTGCCTGACTCTGTCAGCTGGCTCTGACAGAATATTCTCCTTGCAGGCAGTCATGGAAGTTCAGAACCTGAGACCTTCATACTGGAAATTTCTTTTACGACTAACAAAGGGCAGGTATGTAATCGGGGTATGTGTTATGGCCTGTCTAAACATGACATTGATCACACTAAACTTTCTGTCATTCGCTGTCAACAGCAGAGTCGTAGGAGTGTGGATGATTTTCCTGAGTATTTACTTTGCTTTTCAAATGGTTTCCAGAACTTGAAGTTCTTTGCTGCTGAGGCAACACTGAGAGGTTTTGTCTAATGACAGAAGCAAAGACTTAAATCTGGTTATCCAGCAGATGAGTGTTTTACTTCACTTGAAGGGTGGAATGCTTTCAGAATTCAATGGGATATGAAAAATCCAGTGAACAACTATACAGGTTGAAGAAATCACTTAGCATGTTCAGTGGTGGACAACATGGTATCACTGTATGTATAAAAGCATGACTAGAAATGTCGGAGTATTTCTTAAGAATACTTTGAAGATTCAGTAGTTTTTTGTAGGACATCTAATTCAGTTAGGTAAGAAGTTGTTTTTCTTGGAAAAGTAATCAAAATTTTTTACTGATTGTAACTGTAAATTTACACTGTAATATCTTACTGGATATTTTTCCTCTTATTTGCTGTTTCTTATTAAATTTCCTATTTGCTAATTCTCTTAAATGCTTACATTTTAGAATAGATTTTGCTGTAACTGATTTATAAACATACAATTTAGTGAAGTGTACGCTATCATACTGGTGTAGTATGTGGTAGAAACAAGGCATCCATATCTTGATGTAGATCAGTTTGAGTGTGATTATAAAAGGTAACGTTTGTCAGGACAGTGAGCTCTCGAGACTATAAAAATAGAAGTGAAATCAGAGGCAAGTCCCTGGAGCATGTTGAACCTCTGCTCCCCGGCTCACAGTACGCTCTTAGCTGGACATGAGGTGACTGAATACATTGGGAGACATAGTGAGAAGTTTTCCTTGGGGCGCCTGAGGCAGTCTGTAGGCAGCCTCTGAGGCCACACAAACATGATACAGGGGATGATGTCAGTGCAGATGTCCAACTTTGGCCGTGTTTCCCCCCGCCTTGTGCTAATCCTAAGATTGCTTTGGTTGAAAGAGAGGAGGGGAGAGAAATTCTATTCTGCCCATATATTTTATAAGGAAGTAAATCTCTGTAATAGTAATTTTGACACACTCTTCATAAAGGCAGGTTCTTTTGACTTTTCATATGTCTTGCTCTCAACAATATAGAAGACTAAAGAGATGGGAATATATTGTAACACCCATGAAATTGTTATCCACGCTTGGACAGACATGGCCAGACTTTGCAAGGCTGGGCTGATATTGTGTTTTGACTTTTTTGTTGTGAAGGTAAAAGTAGAAGAGGATTCTCTCCTTTCCCGTTTTCCTCTAGTTGTGTCATATAAATCTACACAAAGCACTATTAATCAGATATGTATCTGATATGTATCAGATATGTTGTGGTTTTTTTTTTTTAAATCTTCATTGCCCAAGATGAAAAACTTGGTAGTCCTTAAACTGTGCAGGCCAAAGCCTGTAGTTCAAAGATTTGGATAGTCTTTCATGCAGTGAAATAATTTTATACATAAAATAATGATTTAAAAACCAAAATAGTTTGAAATAAATTTCTTTTTTCAAAAGTAAATGAATAATCTGTTCTCTCTCTTATGTCTCTTTCAGGTTTGCTCTCATGAACAGGAAAGTTTTAGATGTATTTGGTACGGAAGCATCTAAAAACTTCAAGGATTTCACACCTAAGCTTGACCCAAGATACACAGTTGTACCACCAGAGCTACCGCTGGAGCTGTCTTGAAAACGACAGTGTATCTTGGCATTGAGTATGATCAGCGTTTTGTCCTGAGAAGTTAATTAACTTAACAGTCGTATATATGGAGGAGGGCTTGGGCTCCACTTCAGTATTATTTCAATGAGAAATGCTTTTTACCGATCAAAAGTACTGAAGCTTTGCAGGAAGGCGTTGGCTTAGTGATTAAGCCCCTTCTGTACACAGAAAATATTCCTGGGTTCCTGTCTGACAGTATGGTAGATTCCTGAACAAATTAAACAAATGAGTAATATATTTAGAGAAGTAAAGCATAAATACGCGTAATAATTTCAGAAATTCTTCAGTTCATACCAGTAGAATATTCTTGGTAAAACTAAAAGTAATTCTTAATTTACAAAGGAAGACAAATGGCATAGTTTAGGTCCAGAATTTTACCTGATCTTAAAACTGTTGCAGTCGGGTGAAAATGCTTCCTTGGCTTTCTAAATTGTGCCACCGATTTATCTCAGAAGAGCCACTCCCCACCTATTATTTAAAATTACAGTATTTTTACACAGCTACGGTTGCAAAATAAGACATTCCTTAGGAAAAGAAAATGCGTATTGATTCAGAAATCACATTCCAGGGCTGCAAATCCCACTGATGATACGGATGACAGACAAGGAAAACAAGGCGGCAGTACCAGTGACTGCTGCGCCGTGAGGAGCCGCGGGTGTGGTGGTCAGCATCTGCCAAGTGGAAAATGACAAAACCAGCAGAGGAAGGAATGAAATGTTCCAGCCTCTAAGATGGTGCTGGAAACAGCAGACAGTTACAAAAATAAAAACACCAAAAACAAAACAAACAAACAAAAAAATCCCCCAAAATATACTGAAATTAAATGTTTATTTTTAAGGGCTTGACATTGTCGCTTTAGATGGCATCGGGTT
Source organism: Buceros rhinoceros silvestris (assembly GCF_000710305.1). Taxonomy (NCBI): domain Eukaryota; kingdom Metazoa; phylum Chordata; class Aves; order Bucerotiformes; family Bucerotidae; genus Buceros; species Buceros rhinoceros. The sequence goes on along the minus strand of NW_010424107.1, from coordinate 12,294 downwards.
GTTTGTCAAGCTGCAACTCAAGCCAGCATTTGCAGCGTCCTTTAAGAAAGAGCTGACCTCTGAGGTTAGACTTACAGGAGAACAGTTTTGATGATTGTATTAATATTATTTTTCCCTTGTTCTTCGTGACGAGTCGGTTTTCTGTCGGTCCGTCAGCCAGCCACGACCGGGACAGCTGCATTCAATGTAATACGGTACTAAGTGCAAATAACTACCTATGTAAATTCCATCTCATTTTTACCCTGCGTGTTTCTGCAGGTAATAGTTTGTGATCTAAAGCAAGACCTCGACATGCTAATTGCTTTTTTTGCTTTTGGGTTTGTTTTTTTTTTTAATTAGAATCCATTCAGGTGATGCTGAATGGTATTTGTTACCCTAGAACTTAATGAAAAGATGAAGTATATTCACATTCAACAAGGTAAGCCAGGGAAAGGATATTACAGTAGGTTGCATGTATTTTTAATAGAAAACAAAAGAACTACTCCTCAATGTTTTATTGGAAGTTTTCGTCAGATACTATGAATTGGATTCATTAATAGAATCTTTGTCTTGTAACACTGTAATCCTACCCCAGCCTTAAGCATATTTTAATTCCCATTAGTTCAGTTTCTTATTGATGAATATGCAGTAATTTTTATCAGATTTACAGATATGTCGTGGAAATTGTAGCAATCTGTGCACAAAATCTGCTTCTTCATCAGCTGCTGTAACAGCGATGCTTTATCACTGTTACTAAAGGTGCTTCGTCCTCTAAAACAGTTGTTGTCCAAGTTCGTGTGAATAAAAGTTCTGCAAACTAGTTTGTATGCAATATTTTATTGCTCGAAATGTTATATTAAAATTCCTCAAAAGGAAAGAAAAGTTAATTCAACAAGAACTTTAAAATGATTGTAATAGGTTTGTAGTGTATTTCCACTGGAATATGTTCTAAAATACTTGACATTGTAAAGTCTGAGAAGTTATATATTTTAGGTACTGTGGTAGATCTCACACCCTATATTACGAATACTTTCTCGTGTAACTATACACGATCCTCAAACTTCAAGATATTTTATAGATGGATTAATTCTCTTCACTGGAATGACAATTGTGATTGTTTCTCTATTTGAGTTTTAAAAAATCCAAGTACTACATCTCAGCAGCTAAACAACAGTTTTGGCTATGTTTTCTTGCTTCCAAACCTCACAGTCCTTGTTTCGAGTTATTTTCATGTAATATAAAAAGAAATAAAAATTTTTTAAATTATTTTTATTCAAATCAAATATATGTAAGAGGAAAAAAAAAGTCGTAATGTTTTTCCCGATAATAAACAGTTGCTGCTTGATAAAGTGACTTATTGTCTGTGTTGTTGTTAGTAAGCCATCTGGAGTCATCAGTGACGCAATACTTGGTGGTGAAGGAACACCAGGAATGGGACTGGATATTTAAATTGTCCACGTCTGTTACAAAATAAAGTCCTAACACAGTGTAAGAGAAGAGGTGGTACCAGAGCAGGTCAGCCAGAATCTTCAGCTCTGCGCTTCCCCATACAATGTGCGTTGACATTATTTAATATTTCTGTTTTAAACAGAGATAGCCGCATAACCTGCTGTGAAGGCAGGGAAGAGCTGCGTGCCTCCAGCTCTGCCCACCACATGGCCGGGTGGCTGGGCCTCATGAAGCAGCAGCGTTTCCTACCACCTGACGTGACACAGCTATTTATTTTTTTGGTCGTATGACAGGTATCTGATCACGATGAACTTCTTGCCAAAGAAGTTGATCTTGCAAAGAGGAATACAGCGGGAGACTTCCTCAGGAGATGGTGGGAAGTGGTGAGTCAACCTGAAAAGTCATAGTTCCTTCAGGTATAGATTTGGGTGTCCTTAGCAAGGCTGTGCAAGAAGATATTTCAGGAGGGAGCACCGAGAACAGCTGTCTCACCTGTGACTCCCAGGAGTCAGGAGCAAGCATGCCTGTGGTAGGCAATTTTTTCACCTTTCCTTCAGGTTAGCTGCATGCATGGCTCTTCTGGAGAATTCATGGCCATCCCTACTGCTCTTACCGCACTGCCCTTGCCGTGCATCTCTCTCTCTGTGGCTGTAGTCCCCATCTTGCACCCAAACACCCATATTCACTGCATCGGATCCCAGCCTTTTGCCTCAGTTCCTCTTGGTTCTTCATCCTTCCCTCAGCTCCACTCAGCCCTGTGTCAGCAGTCTCCTGTCCTCCCTTCTGCCTTACAAGCTCCACTTACAGCACTTGGGTGCCTCCTTTTGCTTCTCCTCCAGAACCGCTCCTTCATTAGGCATCCAGGGGAATATTGCTTTCACCAGAGGGAGTAGTCAGGCAGGGATGTTCCCCCGAGCACTCCGGCTTTTGCTGCCACCCTTGGGTTTTGGCCAGCAGAGCTGCTTTAGGAGCAGCAGAATTGAGCAGTCCAGATCTAGAGCTTTCACCTCCCAACACAAGGCGTTCTGGCTGTAACTTAAGATCAAAGTGCAAAATCCAGAAGTGAAGGTTGCAGTAGTTTATCTTTTATGATGGATACTCATTAATAAACATCCTTTGCCTGCCACCTTTCAGCTGATTTTCAGGCTGTATGAGAGAGTTCCCAGTCTTTGTTGGAGCCGATGATTATTCCCAGTCCTTCATGGAGGTGATGATGGTGGTGGTGGTGGGGTCTGTTGCTGAGATTCACTAAGGAAAGGATTTTTTGTTACAGAATCATTTTAAATCTAGCACAGGGCTGAGACTAGTGCAGATTTGCTGAGTTCATGTGTGGTACATGCTTCTGTGAGGGGGTGCATGAAGGCATATGGAAATTTTGATCTTTCAGAGAGCTAGTAACAAAAGCAAAACGTGCCTACAATGACACATCTTTGGTTTTTATAGATAACGCATCTCGGTTCATGAGGAAGATGAGTAGAACATCAGAACTGCTTCAGTGTAGATGGAGTGATTTCACTGCTGAAGATGAAAGCTTGAGCTTCTTTGTACTGTCTCACACCTGGGTCTCCAGGACAGTCTCAGAAGCTCTGCCTTCTGCAGGTGGCATCCCTCCAGGCAAGGCTGCTCTGAGGAAATACAGGTTCCAGTCATGCGGTCAAGAAGCTCAACGTTCCTCGTTGTGTCTAAACCACGCTGAGAACCAAGATGCCTTCCATAATACAGAGAACCTGTTCTCCTAGTATCTTCCCACACCTCTCATAGCAGACCTTGGGACCCTTTTACGCCAGCTACCTTAGATGGGACATTTCTGAAAAATTTCAGTGAGGATCAAAAATAATTTTCGGAAAACTTGTTGGGTTGTTCCCTTTCTCCTTTGAAAGTTTTCCTTTCTTTTGCCCAGGCCACTGTGCTTTTATGCTTGTTTGAGGATGTGGGAAGGGGTTTGTCCAGGTGCCTGGTGACATCCCAGGCAGAGAGGTCTGCTCTGGTCTGAGCTCAGCCCTGTGCTTGGCGAGTTAAAAATTTGCGACGGCTTGTGTGAAAATGCTTCAATTTCCAACTCTCCTGGAGGAAAATATTTCTGGACAAGTGGTCCTGTCATGGATGTGCACAAAATGACAGAGCAAGAAAATCAGTGATGCTTAAACTGAGCTTTTACTTTGTTTCAGATTTTTTTTTTTTCCACAACTACCTTTAACATCGAGCAGAGGCAAGGCCCAGGCTCTCTACCTCAGCATCAGGATCATGGATCCTTGCTGTGATGCAGAAGAAACATAGGATCAGGGAGAGGATGATGGTGTGTAGCAAAATGCAGTTGGGAGCAGCAGAGTAAATTTGGTGGCTGTAGCTTAGTGCCTAAATACTGATCTGGAGGTTTCCATTTCCAGACTCATGTTTTTAAGCCTTGAGCCCTTCACCAAGGAGACTGGCAGTTCCCTCACTTCAGCTCTTGTTCTGCACCCGGGTGAATCCAGCACTGGGGGGTACTTGCCGGGGACTCGGTTTGAGCTGGGGTGTGTGTCTCATTTTCACAAGTCACCTCCTTTTACAAAACAAACACATTTTCTTCCACTCCTTTGAGGATACAATGGAAGAATTGACACTTTCCCCTTGAGCTACACAGTTTCATGAGTTTTCTCATTATTTACTAAAGATCCTGAATGTTTGATTTAACCTATAGATACACTTGCAGTCGTATTTGAGGCAAGGATATTTTTTCCCCCATAAGGAGCGAAAAGTTGCTGTAGTGGATGTACCAGCAAAGCCACCCATCATTCCCTCTTGCCTTTGGCCACATTGAAATGGGATTGCTTCACTCAGGACACAGCGCCCACCTTTTGCAGACGATGGATTATTCCATATCCATCAAATATGACATTCATTTTACCAACAGGCTCCTTTGAACATGGCAAGCAGAAATGTGAATTAGAGCCTGCTTTGATCTTTAAGACTTTTTTTTTTTCCTGGCACAGGCCAGAGAGTTTTCCACTTGCTAATTAAAACAGAGAGTGGTCAGAAGAATTTTAAATATTAATGCCAAGGCTTTATCCAGGGTGGAAGAGGCTGGCTGGAAATCCAGGCGGACAATTAATCGTCTCACGCTGGTGAAATCCAATCGATGTTTTTTCCCCTCAGCTGCCACAACGGAGACATAAAAAGTGCTGCTGTGGCTCTTGGAGCATGGGCTGATGGGACTGTTCCCAGGACTGCTTGAAGGTTACAGAAGACCCGATCACACGGGGCTGGGACAGTGCTTTCATATTATTTTAAAGAGTGAAGTCCCACTTTCCCATTGCAGGCAGTAAAAGTTTGCAAGAAGGGGCAGGTTGGGCTGGGGTGAGCAGATCTGGTGTGAGAGAGTCCCACGCTGCTGCTTGAGCTGTTTTGACACGAATGTAGAAAGAACAACCCAGAAACTTTGTTTCGTACATTGTCTATTGGCTATTTATTGTAAAATAAAAAAGTCAGGCATTTCCAGCCCATCACTTGTGATTATATTCACAAGTGGATTTAATGTTTCCATCCATCTTGCACCGAGATGCTTTTATGTCTCCTTGGACAGAAAAAAAAATAATACCCTGTAAACAATTTGAAACTGAGGCAGAAAGTGACCCCCTGTTCATGCATGGCATCTTCTGGGTGGTGCCCGTAGCCCAGTGGGAGGGGACAGCTCTCAGCTGACTGCGCTGGAGGTACAGAGGTGACACCTGGTCTCTTTTACAACAAAGGGGCAGGTGGTCACTCTCTTCTTCCCTGTAAGGTCAGGCAGCACCAAAGGAAGCTTAAGGAGATTTAAAACAAATTTAAAAATGAAACTTGTTCCCCTGCCATGACGTGTAACTCAACTGGGGAACTCCTTGCCTTTACAGCAGCTGAAAAGTTGACTAAAGATCAGCTCTAACTACACCCAAAGGCTTAAAAAAGTCAGTGGTTCACAGGGGGCAATTCTCACCCTGTTGCCGTCGCTGCTGTGTGGGTTTGAGACTGTATTGCACAGGTGCGTAACGTTCATCCAGAGGAGCTTTGGATAGTGTGTAATGAGGAATGGGCATTTGGGCTAAAGTCATCTCCCAGGACATCCTGGCCACGGGCTGTGCTCAGTGGGACTGGAGGGACACTGTCACCCACCACAACTCCTCAGGCATAAGAGGCACCCACCAGCCCTTGTGTCTGGAAGGGTATGGCCTGCAAGCAGTAAAATTTACAGTATCTCACCAGCTTGGTGAGCTATCCACGAGGTAGGTTTGTTCCTCTACTCCCAGGAGGTGCCCTGGCTGATGCCCACGGTGCTTTTGGCTTATGGAGTCGTGGAAGTAAACCAGGTGCATATCCACCAGCCCCATCTCCAGGAGTGTCTCCCAAAAAAGACGGTCCTGGCCCTGCACCTTTACCTGTTCCCTCTGTATGTTTTTGTTACCCAGTGCTCTGCATCAGCCCCATCATGCTGGGAATATTATTTCCCCAGGGATAAAGGAAATTCTATGTATCCTTTCCAGGAGTCTCCCATGGGAGTGCACTGGTCCTCTGCATGGAGCTTATCTTGGCTGCAGCCCCAAGTTTATGATTAACGCACTTTTCCCCACTATCAGCCATGGTGGGTCTGTTGTCAGCGTGGCTTGGAATGGCACTTTGGTTGGTCACATTTGGAAGGAGGCTATGAAGCTCTGTCACAACTGCTACTTGGTCTGACAACCCAAGTGTTCTGTGATGAGTTACCAAATTCTGGCTCAACTGCATCTTTGAAGGCACATGGTCTTGATTTCCAGCCAACATACCAGGGGTAATGCAGAAATCTGTTTGTTTTTCTACAACAGTGCAGCTGAATCCTCTGCAGGGTCGCATTGACAGCAAGGAGATGTCCTGGAGATCAACCCTCTTTAGTCAGGTCAGTCCCATAGCCACAGCCTTCAGTGAAACGTAAGCTCTGTCCGTGCTCTTGGTCCCAAAAGCAGAGCAGTTGCTCATGCAGGGAAGTGAAGAAGCTGGTATGTGAATTGATAATGTTACTCCATGCTTGCAGACTTACAAGGAGCAAAAGTCATCAACTTTCAGACGTGTTTCTGGATGGGACAAGCAGCATAACATCTTCATCTGCCCACTCATAGCCTGCTGAAATCAGGGCAGGAAACCAGCAGCCCACAAGAACGAGCTCCAGAATGTTAAGCTCAAGGCCACTCATCACCTCAGGCTTCCTCTGACATTTGGGAATCTGTTTCTCAAGGACCTGATGGAGTCAGCCAGGGACAGGGCTGATTAGATCAGCCCTAGTGAACTGGGCTGACCCAGACTCCACAAAGCTGCCTGAGATGTGTGTCATTCTCCTACAATGTGCAATTTGGAACACGTAGAACAAAGCTGCAGTGATGAAAAACCTCACCCTTTGATAGTGCTGTTCACATGCTGGCCTGCCTGGAGACTGATGGTGATCAGCTGTTTTCTGAGGACAGCCTTGGGCTTCCTGTCCACTGGTTTGCAGCTCTGCGAAATAGAGGGAGTCTGAAAAACGGGAGTTGCAGTGCTCCTGTAGGAAACTATGCTCAAGCCTTGCTCACCCCAGCTGCAGTTTCTGCTCACCTGTCTGGTTCCCTTCGCTATCACGGGTCTTGTCCAACTGCACGGTAAGCTACAGCTGCTGAAGACTGTCTGCATCCCTGCTCCAGGGCATGTAACATCCAAAGATGATCCAATGGGACAAGCTCGACTCTTTTGCTCTGCTGGGAACAGCAGCAGTGGCGCTGCCTTTCTCAGCTGAGGATGTGTTTGCCCGTAATGCTGGCTTTGATCTCTATGTAGACAGGGATTCTGGACAGGAATGACTGCTTGCTCCAGCAATCATAATACCACCCAGCATGGGATTAATTTTTGATTCCATGAATTACTTTGAGATTATTTTGCTTTAACAAGTTGTGGTGGGAGGAAAATACTCGCACAGAGATGAGTCCAAATAAAACAGCGGGTGTAGCAATGCAAAATAATTTTCCTGGGAGCCTAGGGGAGCTGGGGCCAGATTTTCAGTCCTTTGCTCACATCCTTAGCCCAAATCTTTCTTTGAGCTCTTGATCATTAAAATTCTTCTGTGCTATAAGAGTGACCTTTTGCTTGCTGTGTTGGGAATCATTGCCCAACACTTGACAATTTAAGCACTTCATGTCATCACATAGAAGAAAGATCTCCCTCCACTCCTGACCACTCTCTCCTGCAGTAGGTCAGAGGATGGATTAGGCTCCCAGAGGATTTAGGAATCTCATTCTCATTTTTAGTGCTTCAGCCTCAAATCGTGATGCTCAATACTTGCCCCAGCTGCAGTTCAACTTGCCATTTGTGTGCTGTTTTCAGATGTGAACATCTCTAAGGACCTTCTGTGCTGTCACTTCCCCTGCACAGACATCCTCAGCTGTGGCTAAACAACCTCCTGTCCTCCACATGTCCCTGGGCATGTGGGTGTCCTTCTGCCAAGGCCAGACCTCTGAGGCACCCAGAAAACTGTCAGCGGGAATTGGGTCTGGTCCATGCAAACTCCTGGATATGTCCCAGGACCTGCTGGCTGGGTATTGGTTGGTCCTGGCCAATGCCTGCCAAGGAGCTTGCTGATGAATTGGCACCGAGGGACTGCCTATTCCCAGCCCAGCAATGTCCCCTGGCACTCCTCAGTCTTTGGGCGCGGGCGCAGCGCTGATGCATGGGGAGGGACAGGCTTCCCGCACCGCAGCGCTGCCGGGAGGCTGCTGCTGAGCTTGCTGCGGGGCAGGCAGCAGCGAGGGGCGCTCAGCAGAGGCTCGCCAGCCTCAGCCGGCAGATCTGCGGAGAGTTTGTTGTCATTTAGAAGATTAAGTCCTGATGGGACCTGTCAAGGCAAGGCTTTGTCCCTTTGTTTTTACAGGAAGCTTCTCATTCCCAGCCATTGTTCATTGCAGTTGCAAGGGAGGAAAGTGAGTCATGGGGTTTCCTACTGGCCTGAGGAGATACACAGCGAAATTACTTGCTAGGGACCCTGCCCAGACAGCCGAGCGCCTGGCAGCCAGGGAGAGGTCGGGCAAAGAGCTCTCAGATTTGTTAGCACGCCTGCAAATTAATTGCCTGGTCCAGTAATGGACGTAAACATGTTTCCCTTGTGGGCAATCATCTTAGGAGGGAGCAGCGCTGCTTTGTCAAGGGCCGGGATTAGGCAGGGTGATACGCGTGTCACAGCTGTGGCTTCCAGATTTTACTACATAAGCAAAGCAGGGGACGAAAGCGGATGCGTGCGGAGCGAAGATGGATGTGCTCGTTTCCTTTCACTCACCTCTCAGTCCGCTCTGCGTATCACTGCGAGCTCACTGTGTTCACAGGCTTACGTTCATTTTGCTAACAGAGCTGCGCTAACTGTAGTCCCTGCTGCACTCCGGCTGCAGGGAACAGCAGCCAGCGTGTCCCAGGCAGGGCCACCCACAGGGGCTGCTGCAGTGGGTGTCCTGGGGCAGGAGATTCATCTCTACTCTCCCTCCTTGGCCAGAGAAGCTTTTCCTAGAGGTGATACCAAGGGTTGAGGTGCCTCCTGCAGCACAGAAGGAGCATTTTAGTTTTCCAGAAGGGTATCTTCAGCTTGCTGAGAGAATGTACTGCAATGGCCGACCCTTGGGTCTGGTGGTATTTTGACTTCTAAGTAGCCCCCTCTGCTCTCATCAGCATCCTTTCACTGCTGCTTCTTTAGACAGAAATAGCTTTTTTGCCTTTAATCTCAAGAAATGAAGGAGGAAAACAAGCCTCTACCACGTAAGGCAAAACAGTCCCTCCCGATATGTATAAGATTTCCAAAAAGCTGATGATGGGCTGGAACAGCCTGTGCTGAACTCTACAGAGAAGACAGTACATTTTGTGTTAACGAAACCAGGAGACAATAGTGCAGTCTCGTTAGAAACAGGGACTTGAGAGGAGAGGCTCGGACTGCGCGTTGCTTATAGGCATTTGCCATTTCTCATGTCTCCTGCGAACTGGCGGGGGTTCCTCTGTGCAGTGGCACATGAAGCAAAGGAAATGCTGCTCCTTAGGTTTAACTTAGTGCATGCGACAGGCTCTGAGATCGTGCATGACAAAGTGGATCAGTGTTAAGGGGTAGGCAGTGCGTGTGGACCTGAGCAGCTCTGCTCCTGCAGGAGAATCAGCGTGTGATTGTGACATCATCTTTTGAGCAGGTCAAAGGATCTCTGTTCCTACTCTCCTTCCATCCCTGTGTCTGAGACACTGCCTCTTTCTGAGACGAATCACTAGTCTCTTATTCAGACATTTTGGGAGAAGCTCAGCCCTCAAACTGGCAACGTGCCTACAACATGCCATGGGGTTTGGCTTGTGTTCTTGTCTCCTTTTAGAGAATTGCTCTGTTGAAAGAGCTGCAGCAAAGCAAGTTTCTTACGACAGACTTGGTTGTTCATAGTCTCCAGCCACACAGCCTGTTGCCTGCACGATTGTCATGAACACTCAGATCCAGCCCTGCTTTCTGCTTGGGCTTCCCCTGTGGGAGGTGCGTGCAGTGCTCAGGCTCCCAGGCGACAAATACCTCCCTATCAATAAACATGATTCCAAAACTGCTCACCCAGGAATCTGTCACATCCCCAATTGCCCTGATGCCATGAGATAGCTTAAGGGTATATACACCCACAGGCACGTATGCACACACAGACGACACCAGTGTGGGGTACAAAAGGTTTGGGACTTTGTCTCTTTTGCTTAATTTGTCTTCATATCATTTAATGTGATGCTACAGTGAGAAGGGACATTTGATTTTCTCTTTTAATCAAAGGAGAATACAAAGGAAGCACATTTTTCATAGTAGTAAAATGTGCATCTATTGTTTTCCTATCAATGCTCTATAAATCTCTGTACTGCTGAGTGTTGATACCAATCTTCTTCTGGTAAAGATACAAACTTTTATTAAAAATGAACCACAGGAAATAAAACCATACAGCTAAATTATCTGTCAAATAAATGGTGATCAAACTAATCTCTTACACTGATACATGCTTCCCAGTCCCTCCTCAGCCATCTATCTTCAGTAAGGACTTTTTTGCATGAAATCCTGCTCTGCTGGAGTCTTTGAATTCACTGGAGCCAGAATTTTACCTTCTGATTTTTGGGTTGTCTCTAGCTGAACAAAGAAGCATGGGGTAAGTTTTGTTCTGGTTGCAGCTTCTCCGGATGCATCTGAAAAAGACCATTCCAGCAGGACCTGGATCTTATCTAGTGCATGAGACAGGCCCGAAGCCCACTTATCTCTTTAGAAACCTTGAAGTTCACTCTGTGGTGACCATAGAAACCTCCTTATTTGCAGCTGTTGTTAACACACCTAGGAAAGCAGAGATCTAATTTGATGTCTGTGTTCATTTTCAAATGACTTGCCTGTCACAAGAAGTGATGCTGGCCCAAGTGACCTGATTTGCTGAGCCACTGTGGGTGTATGGCCCTGGGTGCACAGAGCCTGGTGGGGCCACAGCTGGGTGCCGTGATAATGATCCAGAGCGGGGAAGATCTTCTGCAACTTTTTCCAGGAGCATGGAAGATTATTCCTGTCCTGGAGAACTATCTGCACCCTCAAAGTCAGAGCATAGCTAGAGCTAAGGTAGGAGAAGACATTGGAAAGAGTCTTTGGCAATCTGTGCTGCCTCTTCCTCCTTCCTAATTAAGTGGCTGATGAGCAAAAGGCTTTCATACAGCTGAACTTACATTAGAGAGGAAAATAAGAAAAATGCAAGACCTCCTTCTGCAAACCTCTGTAAGGTTTCCTTTATGGATTCCTCCAAAATCCAAGAGTGACCTGTTATAAACCTGCTGGAGCAATTAGTGCTGATTCCTTGGATCCCAGAGATCAGACTCCCTGGAGCATCTCAAGTAAAGCAGCCGACCAGTGAAATACCCTGGACCATTACACACAATTGAGAATGCTTATAAGATTCTTTCTAATGCTGTAAAGGAGGAAGGAAAAGAAAGAAGAAGTGGAAATAGCTGACAAATAGAAATAGAGCAATTCTTTGCTCTCTGCGTTTGGAGGGCAAGACCAGACAGGCCAGCAGCGAGCAAGCTTGCTGGTGACAGAGAGGGGAGAAGTAAGAGGGGTGGATTATGTTTATATAGGAGCTAATCAATGTGGACAGATGTTCGGCAGCTCTGACACCGAGACAAATCCAGCCCTGCAGAGGAACAATTTGGTTTTTTTTTTGTAAGTCACTCATTAGCCAGATTTAAAGCCGGTATAGTCTGGAAATAACTGGAAGGGTATTATTTGCTGATTCCCGTGGGAATATGAGCTGGGATACTCTGTGCCAGTTGCTGTCAGCAGCATCTATTCTAAGAAGACCCTGAGTACCGCGTTACGCCAACCCAGGCTGGGAGAGTGCGGGCTCGAAGAACAGCTGAGCCCTCATGTCCAGATTAGCCCTCTGCAGGCATCCCCGCTCTCCTCCTTAGGGTGCAGGTGAAGAAGGAGGAACCCAAGTTACACCCTGGAGCATCTGTGAAATGCTGTGCCCTGCCGGAAGGCAGAACACCTTTGACCTGCAGAACTGATGCGTTGTCTTCTGTCCTGCATGGGCATTGCTGTTTGTTGCCGTGGCTTTGCTTTGAATTGTTTGATGTACTTCTGTCTGTAGAGGTTTAGGGAAGAAACGTTCTTCCTCTGCAGCGGATGGGAGGGTAATAGAGGACAGTGGAGGAGAACATCCCCTGGCTCATGCAGACAGCAGTCCTGCAGCCACAGGGCCATGGGAAGCTGCACAAGGCTCCCTGACTTGTTCTGTCTCCTGTTCCTTCCTTTGGAAGGCTACAGCTGTCCTTCCATATTTTCTGCTGAAAAAAAATTATTAAAAAGCCATATTTTTGCACTTCCCCTCCCCCCCC